>NW_027670320.1:0-292853 GCF_964188305.1 Podarcis bocagei
CTCGACGTCTGAACAACTTTTTTTGAAAAAATCCCTAAGCCGCGCGGTCACAATTTCTGCTAAAAATCTGACGTTCTGCAATTCACTCAAAAATGTTGGCAAACTGTTGCAAGTGATCCCCTGAAATGTTTTTCGGTGGAAACAGATGGGTTTTTATAATCGGAAACAGAATTAGCCCTCGACGTCTGGACAACTTTTTTTGAAAAAATCCCTAAGCCGCGCGGTCACAATTTCTGCTAAAAATCTGACGTTCTGCAGTTCACTCAAAAATGGTCCCAAACTGTTGCAAACGATCCCCTGAAAGGTTTTTCAGTGGAAACAGATGGGTTTTTATCATCGGAAACAGAATTAGCCCTCGAGGTCTGAACAACTTTTTTTGAAAAAATCCCTAAGCCGCGCGGTCACAATTTCTGCTAAAAATCTGACGTTCTGCAATTCACTCAAAAATGTTGGCAAACTGTTGCAAGTGATCCCCTGAAATGTTTTTCGGTGGAAACAGATGGGTTTTTATCATCGGAAACAGAATTAGCCTCGACGTCTGAACAACTTTTTTTGAAAAAATCCCTAAGCCGCGCGGTCACAATTTCTGCTAAAAATCTGACGTTCTGCAATTCCCTCAAAAATGTTGGCAAAGTGTTGCAAGTGATCCCCTGAAATGTTTTTCCGTGGAAACAGATGGGTTTTTATCATCGGAAACAGAATGAGCCCTCGACGTCTGAACAACTTTTTTTGAAAAAATCCCTAAGCCGCGCGGTCACAATTTCTGCTAAAAATCTGACGTTCTGCAGTTCACTCAAAAATGTTGGCAAACTGTTGCAAACGATCCCCTGAAAGGTTTTTCGGTGGAAACAGATGGGTTTTTATCATGGGAAACAGAATTAGCCCTCGAGGTCTGAACAACTTTTTTTGAAAAAATCCCTAAGCCGCGCGGTCACAATTTCTGCTAAAAATCTGACGTTCTGCAATTCACTCAAAAATGTTGGCAAACTGTTGCAAGTGATCCCCTGAAATGTTTTTCGGTGGAAACAGATGGGTTTTTATCATCGGAAACAGAATTAGCCCTCGACGTCTGAACAACTTTTTTTGAAAAAATCCCTAAGCCGCGCGGTCACAATTTCTGCTAAAAATCTGACGTTCTGCAATTCACTCAAAAATGTTGCCAAACTGTTGCAAGTGATCCCCTGAAATGTTTTTCGGTGGAAACAGATGGGTTTTTATCATCGGAAACAGAATTAGCCCTCGACGTCTGAACAACTTTTTTTGAAAAAATCCCTAAGCCGCGCGGTCACAATTTCTGCTAAAAATCTGACGTTCTGCAATTCCCTCAAAAATGTTGGCAAAGTGTTGCAAGTGATCCCCTGAAATGTTTTTCAGTGGAAACAGATGGGTTTTTATCATCGGAAACAGAATGAGCCCTCGACGTCTTGAAAAAATCCCTAAGGCGCGCGGTCACAATTTCTGCTAAAAATCTGACGTTCTGCAGTTCACTCAAAAATGTTGGCAAACCGTTGCAAGTGATCCCCTGAAATGTTTTTCGGTGGAAACAGATGGGTTTTTATCATCGGAAACAGAATGAGCCCTCGACGTCTGAACAACTTTTTTTGAAAAAATCCCTAAGCCGCGCGGTCACAATTTCTGCTAAAAATCTGACGTTCTGCAGTTCACTCGAAAATGGTGCCAAACTGTTGCAAACGATCCCCTGAAAGGTTTTTCGGTGGAAACAGATGGGTTTTTATAATCGGAAACAGAATTAATCCTCGACGTCTGAACAACTTTTTTTGAAAAAATCCCTAAGCCGCGCGGTCACAATTTCTGCTAAAAATCTGACGTTCTGCAATTCCCTCAAAAATGTTGGCAAAGTGTTGCAAGTGATCCCCTGAAATGTTTTTCCGTGGAAACAGATGGGTTTTTATCATCGGAAACAGAATGAGCCCTCCACGTCTGAACAACTTTTTTTGAAAAAATCCCTAAGCCGCGCGTTCACAATTTCTGTTAAAAATCTGACTTTCTGCAGTTCACTCAAAAATGGTCCCAAACTGTTGCAAACGATCCCCTGAAAGGTTTTTCGGTGGAAACAGATGGGTTTTTATCATCGGAAACAGAATTAGCCCTCGACGTCTGAACAACTTTTTTTGAAAAAATCCCTAAGCCGCGCGGTCACAATTTCTGCTAAAAATCTGACGTTCTGCAATTCCCTCAAAAATGTTGCAAACTGTTGCAAGTGATCCCCTGAAATGTTTTTCGGTGGAAACAGATGGGTTTTTATCATCGGAAACAGAATTAGCCCTCGACGTCTGAACAACTTTTTTTGAAAAAATCCCTAAGCCGCGCGGTCACAATTTCTGCTAAAAATCTGACGTTCTGCAATTCCCTCAAAAATGTTGGCAAAGTGTTGCAAGTGATCCCCTGAAATGTTTTTCGGTGGAAACAGATGGGTTTTTATCATCGGAAACAGAATGAGCCCTTGACGTCTGAACAACTTTTTTTGAAAAAATCCCTAAGCCGCGCGGTCACAATTTCTGCTAAAAATCTGACGTTCTGCAGTTCACTCAAAAATGGTCCCAAACTGTTGCAAATGATCCCCTGAAAGGTTTTTCTGTGGAAACAGATGGGTTTTTATCATCGGAAACAGAATTAGCCCTCGAGGTCTGGACAACTTTTTTTGAAAAAATCCCTAAGCCGCGCGGTCACAATTTCTGCTAAAAATCTGACGTTCTGCAATTCACTCAAAAATGTTGGCAAACTGTTGCAAGTGATCCCCTGAAATGTTTTTCGGTGGAAACAGATGGGTTTTTATCATCGGAAACAGAATTAGCCCTCGACGTCTGAACAACTTTTTTTGAAAAAATCCCTAAGCCGCGCGGTCACAATTTCTGCTAAAAATCTGACGTTCTGCAATTCACTCAAAAATGTTGGCAAACTGTTGCAAACGATCCCCTGAAAGGTTTTTTGGTGGAAACAGAAGGGTTTTTATAATCGGAAACAGAATGAGCCCTCGACGTCTGAACAACTTTTTTTGAAAAAATCCCTAAGCCGCGCGGTCACAATTTCTGCTAAAAATCTGACGTTCTGCAATTCACTCAAAAATGTTGGCAAACTGTTGCAAGTGATCCCCTGAAATGTTTTTCGGTGGAAACAGATGGGTTTTTATAATCGGAAACAGAATTAGCCCTCGACGTCTGGACAACTTTTTTTGAAAAAATCCCTAAGCCGCGCGGTCACAATTTCTGCTAAAAATCTGACGTTCTGCAGTTCACTCAAAAATGGTCCCAAACTGTTGCAAACGATCCCCTGAAAGGTTTTTCAGTGGAAACAGATGGGTTTTTATCATCGGAAACAGAATTAGCCCTCGAGGTCTGAACAACTTTTTTTGAAAAAATCCCTAAGCCGCGCGGTCACAATTTCTGCTAAAAATCTGACGTTCTGCAATTCACTTAAAAATGTTGGCAAACCGTTGCAAGTGATCCCCTGAAATGTTTTTCGGTGCAAACAGATGGGTTTTTATCATCGGAAACAGAATTAGCCTTCGACGTCTGAACAACTTTTTTTGAAAAAATCCCTAAGCCGCGCGGTCACAATTTCTGCTAAAAATCTGACGTTCTGCAATTCCCTCAAAAATGTTGGCAAAGTGTTGCAAGTGATCCCCTGAAATGTTTTTCGGTGGAAACAGATGGGTTTTTATCATCGGAAACAGAATGAGCCCTCGACGTCTGAACAACTTTTTTTGAAAAAATCCCTAAGCCGCGCGGTCACAATTTCTGCTAAAAATCTGACGTTCTGCAGTTCACTCAAAAATGGTCCCAAACTGTTGCAAATGATACCCTGAAAGGTTTTTCTGTGGAAACAGATGGGTTTTTATCATGGGAAACAGAATTAGCCCTCGAGGTCTGAACAACTTTTTTTGAAAAAATCCCTAAGCCGCGCGGTCACAATTTCTGCTAAAAATCTGACGTTCTGCAATTCACTCAAAAATGTTGGCAAACTGTTGCAAGTGATCCCCTGAAATGTTTTTCGGTGGAAACAGATGGGTTTTTATCATCGGAAACAGAATTAGCCCTCGACGTCTGAACAACTTTTTTTGAAAAAATCCTAAGCCGCGCGGTCACAATTTCTGCTAAAAATCTGACGTTCTGCAATTCACTCAAAAATGTTGGCAAACTGTTGCAAGTGATCCCCTGAAATGTTTTTCGGTGGAAACAGATGGGTTTTTATAATCGGAAACAGAATTAGCCCTCGACGTCTGGACAACTTTTTTTGAAAAAATCCCTAAGCCGCGCGGTCACAATTTCTGCTATAAATCTGACGTTCTGCAATTCACTCAAAAATGTTGGCAAAGTGTTGCAAGTGATCCCCTGAAATGTTTTTCGGTGGAAACAGATGGGTTTTTATCATCGGAAACAGAATTAGCCCATGTCGTCTGAACAACTTTTTTTGAAAAAATCCCTTAGCCGCGCGGTCACAATTTCTGCTAAAAATCTGACGTTCTGCAATTCACTCAAAAATGTTGGCAAACCGTTGCAAGTGATCCCCTGAAATGTTTTTCGGTGGAAACAGATGGGTTTTTATCATCGGAAACAGAATGAGCCCTCGACGTCTGAACAACTTTTTTTGAAAAAATCCCTAAGCCGCGCGGTCACAATTTCTGCTAAAAATCTGACGTTCTGCAGTTCACTCAAAAATGGTCCCAAACTGTTGCAAATGATCCCCTGAAAGGTTTTTCTGTGGAAACAGATGGGTTTTTATCATCCGAAACAGAATTAGCCCTCGAGGTCTGGACAACTTTTTTTGAAAAAATCCCTAAGCCGCGCGGTCACAATTTCTGCTAAAAATCTGACGTTCTGCAATTCACTCAAAAATGTTGGCAAACTGTTGCAAGTGATCCCCTGAAAGGTTTTTTGGTGGAAACAGAAGGGTTTTTATCATCGGAAACAGAATGAGCCCTCCACGTCTGAACAACTTTTTTTGAAAAAATCCCTAAGCCGCGCGTTCACAATTTCTGTTAAAAATCTGACTTTCTGCAGTTCACTCAAAAATGGTCCCAAACTGTTGCAAACGATCCCCTGAAAGGTTTTTCGGTGGAAACAGATGGGTTTTTATCATCGGAAACAGAATTAGCCCTCGACGTCTGAACAACTTTTTTTGAAAAAATCCCTAAGCCGCGCGGTCACAATTTCTGCTAAAAATCTGACGTTCTGCAATTCCCTCAAAAATGTTGCAAACTGTTGCAAGTGATCCCCTGAAATGTTTTTCGGTGGAAACAGATGGGTTTTTATCATCGGAAACAGAATTAGCCCTCGACGTCTGAACAACTTTTTTGAAAAAATCCCTAAGCCGCGCGGTCACAATTTCTGCTAAAAATCTGACGTTCTGCAATTCCCTCAAAAATGTTGGCAAAGTGTTGCAAGTGATCCCCTGAAATGTTTTTCGGTGGAAACAGATGGGTTTTTATCATCGGAAACAGAATGAGCCCTTGACGTCTGAACAACTTTTTTTTGAAAAAATCCCTAAGCCGCGCGGTCACAATTTCTGCTAAAAATCTGACGTTCTGCAGTTCACTCAAAAATGGTCCCAAACTGTTGCAAATGATCCCCTGAAAGGTTTTTCTGTGGAAACAGATGGGTTTTTATCATCGGAAACAGAATTAGCCCTCGAGGTCTGGACAACTTTTTTTGAAAAAATCCCTAAGCCGCGCGGTCACAATTTCTGCTAAAAATCTGACGTTCTGCAATTCACTCAAAAATGTTGGCAAACTGTTGCAAGTGATCCCCTGAAATGTTTTTCGGTGGAAACAGATGGGTTTTTATCATCGGAAACAGAATTAGCCCTCGACGTCTGAACAACTTTTTTTGAAAAAATCCCTAAGCCGCGCGGTCACAATTTCTGCTAAAAATCTGACGTTCTGCAATTCACTCAAAAATGTTGGCAAACTGTTGCAAACGATCCCCTGAAAGGTTTTTTGGTGGAAACAGAAGGGTTTTTATAATCGGAAACAGAATGAGCCCTCGACGTCTGAACAACTTTTTTTGAAAAAATCCCTAAGCCGCGCGGTCACAATTTCTGCTAAAAATCTGACGTTCTGCAATTCACTTAAAAATGTTGGCAAACCGTTGCAAGTGATCCCCTGAAATGTTTTTCGGTGCAAACAGATGGGTTTTTATCATCGGAAACAGAATTAGCCTTCGACGTCTGAACAACTTTTTTTGAAAAAATCCCTAAGCCGCGCGGTCACAATTTCTGCTAAAAATCTGACGTTCTGCAATTCCCTCAAAAATGTTGGCAAAGTGTTGCAAGTGATCCCCTGAAATGTTTTTCGGTGGAAACAGATGGGTTTTTATCATCGGAAACAGAATGAGCCCTCGACGTCTGAACAACTTTTTTTGAAAAAATCCCTAAGCCGCGCGGTCACAATTTCTGCTAAAAATCTGACGTTCTGCAGTTCACTCAAAAATGGTCCCAAACTGTTGCAAATGATACCCTGAAAGGTTTTTCTGTGGAAACAGATGGGTTTTTATCATGGGAAACAGAATTAGCCCTCGAGGTCTGAACAACTTTTTTTGAAAAAATCCCTAAGCCGCGCGGTCACAATTTCTGCTAAAAATCTGACGTTCTGCAATTCACTCAAAAATGTTGGCAAACTGTTGCAAGTGATCCCCTGAAATGTTTTTCGGTGGAAACAGATGTGTTTTTATCATCGGAAACAGAATTAGCCCTCGACGTCTGAACAACTTTTTTTGAAAAAATCCCTAAGCCGCGCGGTCACAATTTCTGCTAAAAATCTGACGTTCTGCAATTCACTCAAAAATGTTGGCAAACTGTTGCAAGTGATCCCCTGAAATGTTTTTCGGTGGAAACAGATGGGTTTTTATAATCGGAAACAGAATTAGCCCTCGACGTCTGGACAACTTTTTTTGAAAAAATCCCTAAGCCGCGCGGTCACAATTTCTGCTATAAATCTGACGTTCTGCAATTCACTCAAAAATGTTGGCAAAGTGTTGCAAGTGATCCCCTGAAATGTTTTTCGGTGGAAACAGATGGGTTTTTATCATCGGAAACAGAATTAGCCCATGTCGTCTGAACAACTTTTTTTGAAAAAATCCCTTAGCCGCGCGGTCACAATTTCTGCTAAAAATCTGACGTTCTGCAATTCACTCAAAAATGTTGGCAAACCGTTGCAAGTGATCCCCTGAAATGTTTTTCGGTGGAAACAGATGGGTTTTTATCATCGGAAACAGAATGAGCCCTCGACGTCTGAACAACTTTTTTTGAAAAAATCCCTAAGCCGCGCGGTCACAATTTCTGCTAAAAATCTGACGTTCTGCAGTTCACTCAAAAATGGTCCCAAACTGTTGCAAATGATCCCCTGAAAGGTTTTTCTGTGGAAACAGATGGGTTTTTATCATCCGAAACAGAATTAGCCCTCGAGGTCTGGACAACTTTTTTTGAAAAAATCCCTAAGCCGCGCGGTCACAATTTCTGCTAAAAATCTGACGTTCTGCAATTCACTCAAAAATGTTGGCAAACTGTTGCAAGTGATCCCCTGAAAGGTTTTTTGGTGGAAACAGAAGGGTTTTTATCATCGGAAACAGAATGAGCCCTCCACGTCTGAACAACTTTTTTTGAAAAAATCCCTAAGCCGCGCGTTCACAATTTCTGTTAAAAATCTGACTTTCTGCAGTTCACTCAAAAATGGTCCCAAACTGTTGCAAACGATCCCCTGAAAGGTTTTTCGGTGGAAACAGATGGGTTTTTATCATCGGAAACAGAATTAGCCCTCGACGTCTGAACAACTTTTTTTGAAAAAATCCCTAAGCCGCGCGGTCACAATTTCTGCTAAAAATCTGACGTTCTGCAATTCCCTCAAAAATGTTGCAAACTGTTGCAAGTGATCCCCTGAAATGTTTTTCGGTGGAAACAGATGGGTTTTTATCATCGGAAACAGAATTAGCCCTCGACGTCTGAACAACTTTTTTTGAAAAAATCCCTAAGCCGCGCGGTCACAATTTCTGCTAAAAATCTGACGTTCTGCAATTCCCTCAAAAATGTTGGCAAAGTGTTGCAAGTGATCCCCTGAAATGTTTTTCGGTGGAAACAGATGGGTTTTTATCATCGGAAACAGAATGAGCCCTTGACGTCTGAACAACTTTTTTTGAAAAAATCCCTAAGCCGCGCGGTCACAATTTCTGCTAAAAATCTGACGTTCTGCAGTTCACTCAAAAATGGTCCCAAACTGTTGCAAATGATCCCCTGAAAGGTTTTTCTGTGGAAACAGATGGGTTTTTATCATCGGAAACAGAATTAGCCCTCGAGGTCTGGACAACTTTTTTTGAAAAAATCCCTAAGCCGCGCGGTCACAATTTCTGCTAAAAATCTGACGTTCTGCAATTCACTCAAAAATGTTGGCAAACTGTTGCAAGTGATCCCCTGAAATGTTTTTCGGTGGAAACAGATGGGTTTTTATCATCGGAAACAGAATTAGCCCTCGACGTCTGAACAACTTTTTTTGAAAAAATCCCTAAGCCGCGCGGTCACAATTTCTGCTAAAAATCTGACGTTCTGCAATTCACTCAAAAATGTTGGCAAACTGTTGCAAACGATCCCCTGAAAGGTTTTTTGGTGGAAACAGAAGGGTTTTTATAATCGGAAACAGAATGAGCCCTCGACGTCTGAACAACTTTTTTTGAAAAAATCCCTAAGCCGCGCGGTCACAATTTCTGCTAAAAATCTGACGTTCTGCAATTCACTCAAAAATGTTGGCAAACTGTTGCAAGTGATCCCCTGAAATGTTTTTCGGTGGAAACAGATGGGTTTTTATAATCGGAAACAGAATTAGCCCTCGACGTCTGGACAACTTTTTTTGAAAAAATCCCTAAGCCGCGCGGTCACAATTTCTGCTAAAAATCTGACGTTCTGCAGTTCACTCAAAAATGGTCCCAAACTGTTGCAAACGATCCCCTGAAAGGTTTTTCAGTGGAAACAGATGGGTTTTTATCATCGGAAACAGAATTAGCCCTCGAGGTCTGAACAACTTTTTTTGAAAAAATCCCTAAGCCGCGCGGTCACAATTTCTGCTAAAAATCTGACGTTCTGCAATTCACTTAAAAATGTTGGCAAACCGTTGCAAGTGATCCCCTGAAATGTTTTTCGGTGCAAACAGATGGGTTTTTATCATCGGAAACAGAATTAGCCTTCGACGTCTGAACAACTTTTTTTGAAAAAATCCCTAAGCCGCGCGGTCACAATTTCTGCTAAAAATCTGACGTTCTGCAATTCCCTCAAAAATGTTGGCAAAGTGTTGCAAGTGATCCCCTGAAATGTTTTTCGGTGGAAACAGATGGGTTTTTATCATCGGAAACAGAATGAGCCCTCGACGTCTGAACAACTTTTTTTGAAAAAATCCCTAAGCCGCGCGGTCACAATTTCTGCTAAAAATCTGACGTTCTGCAGTTCACTCAAAAATGGTCCCAAACTGTTGCAAATGATACCCTGAAAGGTTTTTCTGTGGAAACAGATGGGTTTTTATCATGGGAAACAGAATTAGCCCTCGAGGTCTGAACAACTTTTTTTGAAAAAATCCCTAAGCCGCGCGGTCACAATTTCTGCTAAAAATCTGACGTTCTGCAATTCACTCAAAAATGTTGGCAAACTGTTGCAAGTGATCCCCTGAAATGTTTTTCGGTGGAAACAGATGGGTTTTTATCATCGGAAACAGAATTAGCCCTCGACGTCTGAACAACTTTTTTTGAAAAAATCCCTAAGCCGCGCGGTCACAATTTCTGCTAAAAATCTGACGTTCTGCAATTCACTCAAAAATGTTGGCAAACTGTTGCAAGTGATCCCCTGAAATGTTTTTCGGTGGAAACAGATGGGTTTTTATAATCGGAAACAGAATTAGCCCTCGACGTCTGGACAACTTTTTTTGAAAAAATCCCTAAGCCGCGCGGTCACAATTTCTGCTATAAATCTGACGTTCTGCAATTCACTCAAAAATGTTGGCAAAGTGTTGCAAGTGATCCCCTGAAATGTTTTTCGGTGGAAACAGATGGGTTTTTATCATCGGAAACAGAATTAGCCCATGTCGTCTGAACAACTTTTTTTGAAAAAATCCCTTAGCCGCGCGGTCACAATTTCTGCTAAAAATCTGACGTTCTGCAATTCACTCAAAAATGTTGGCAAACCGTTGCAAGTGATCCCCTGAAATGTTTTTCGGTGGAAACAGATGGGTTTTTATCATCGGAAACAGAATGAGCCCTCGACGTCTGAACAACTTTTTTTGAAAAAATCCCTAAGCCGCGCGGTCACAATTTCTGCTAAAAATCTGACGTTCTGCAGTTCACTCGAAAATGGTGCCAAACTGTTGCAAACGATCCCCTGAAAGGTTTTTCGGTGGAAACAGATGGGTTTTTTATAATCGGAAACAGAATTAATCCTCGACGTCTGAACAACTTTTTTTGAAAAAATCCCTAAGCCGCGCGGTCACAATTTCTGCTAAAAATCTGACGTTCTGCAATTCCCTCAAAAATGTTGGCAAAGTGTTGCAAGTGATCCCCTGAAATGTTTTTCCGTGGAAACAGATGGGTTTTTATCATCGGAAACAGAATTAGCCCTCCACGTCTGAACAACTTTTTTTGAAAAAATCCCTAAGCCGCGCGTTCACAATTTCTGTTAAAAATCTGACTTTCTGCAGTTCACTCAAAAATGGTCCCAAACTGTTGCAAACGATCCCCTGAAAGGTTTTTCGGTGGAAACAGATGGGTTTTTATCATCGGAAACAGAATTAGCCCTCGACGTCTGAACAACTTTTTTTGAAAAAATCCCTAAGCCGCGCGGTCACAATTTCTGCTAAAAATCTGACGTTCTGCAATTCCCTCAAAAATGTTGCAAACTGTTGCAAGTGATCCCCTGAAATGTTTTTCGGTGGAAACAGATGGGTTTTTATCATCGGAAACAGAATTAGCCCTCGACGTCTGAACAACTTTTTTTGAAAAAATCCCTAAGCCGCGCGGTCACAATTTCTGCTAAAAATCTGACGTTCTGCAATTCCCTCAAAAATGTTGGCAAAGTGTTGCAAGTGATCCCCTGAAATGTTTTTCGGTGGAAACAGATGGGTTTTTATCATCGGAAACAGAATGAGCCCTTGACGTCTGAACAACTTTTTTTGAAAAAATCCCTAAGCCGCGCGGTCACAATTTCTGCTAAAAATCTGACGTTCTGCAGTTCACTCAAAAATGGTCCCAAACTGTTGCAAATGATCCCCTGAAAGGTTTTTCTGTGGAAACAGATGGGTTTTTATCATCGGAAACAGAATTAGCCCTCGAGGTCTGGACAACTTTTTTTGAAAAAATCCCTAAGCCGCGCGGTCACAATTTCTGCTAAAAATCTGACGTTCTGCAATTCACTCAAAAATGTTGGCAAACTGTTGCAAGTGATCCCCTGAAATGTTTTTCGGTGGAAACAGATGGGTTTTTATCATCGGAAACAGAATTAGCCCTCGACGTCTGAACAACTTTTTTTGAAAAAATCCCTAAGCCGCGCGGTCACAATTTCTGCTAAAAATCTGACGTTCTGCAATTCACTCAAAAATGTTGGCAAACTGTTGCAAACGATCCCCTGAAAGGTTTTTTGGTGGAAACAGAAGGGTTTTTATAATCGGAAACAGAATGAGCCCTCGACGTCTGAACAACTTTTTTTGAAAAAATCCCTAAGCCGCGCGGTCACAATTTCTGCTAAAAATCTGACGTTCTGCAATTCACTCAAAAATGTTGGCAAACTGTTGCAAGTGATCCCCTGAAATGTTTTTCGGTGGAAACAGATGGGTTTTTATAATCGGAAACAGAATTAGCCCTCGACGTCTGGACAACTTTTTTTGAAAAAATCCCTAAGCCGCGCGGTCACAATTTCTGCTAAAAATCTGACGTTCTGCAGTTCACTCAAAAATGGTCCCAAACTGTTGCAAACGATCCCCTGAAAGGTTTTTCAGTGGAAACAGATGGGTTTTTATCATCGGAAACAGAATTAGCCCTCGAGGTCTGAACAACTTTTTTTGAAAAAATCCCTAAGCCGCGCGGTCACAATTTCTGCTAAAAATCTGACGTTCTGCAATTCACTTAAAAATGTTGGCAAACCGTTGCAAGTGATCCCCTGAAATGTTTTTCGGTGCAAACAGATGGGTTTTTATCATCGGAAACAGAATTAGCCTTCGACGTCTGAACAACTTTTTTTGAAAAAATCCCTAAGCCGCGCGGTCACAATTTCTGCTAAAAATCTGACGTTCTGCAATTCCCTCAAAAATGTTGGCAAAGTGTTGCAAGTGATCCCCTGAAATGTTTTTCGGTGGAAACAGATGGGTTTTTATCATCGGAAACAGAATGAGCCCTCGACGTCTGAACAACTTTTTTTGAAAAAATCCCTAAGCCGCGCGGTCACAATTTCTGCTAAAAATCTGACGTTCTGCAGTTCACTCAAAAATGGTCCCAAACTGTTGCAAATGATACCCTGAAAGGTTTTTCTGTGGAAACAGATGGGTTTTTATCATGGGAAACAGAATTAGCCCTCGAGGTCTGAACAACTTTTTTTGAAAAAATCCCTAAGCCGCGCGGTCACAATTTCTGCTAAAAATCTGACGTTCTGCAATTCACTCAAAAATGTTGGCAAACTGTTGCAAGTGATCCCCTGAAATGTTTTTCGGTGGAAACAGATGGGTTTTTATCATCGGAAACAGAATTAGCCCTCGACGTCTGAACAACTTTTTTTGAAAAAATCCCTAAGCCGCGCGGTCACAATTTCTGCTAAAAATCTGACGTTCTGCAATTCACTCAAAAATGTTGGCAAACTGTTGCAAGTGATCCCCTGAAATGTTTTTCGGTGGAAACAGATGGGTTTTTATAATCGGAAACAGAATTAGCCCTCGACGTCTGGACAACTTTTTTTGAAAAAATCCCTAAGCCGCGCGGTCACAATTTCTGCTATAAATCTGACGTTCTGCAATTCACTCAAAAATGTTGGCAAAGTGTTGCAAGTGATCCCCTGAAATGTTTTTCGGTGGAAACAGATGGGTTTTTATCATCGGAAACAGAATTAGCCCATGTCGTCTGAACAACTTTTTTTGAAAAAATCCCTTAGCCGCGCGGTCACAATTTCTGCTAAAAATCTGACGTTCTGCAATTCACTCAAAAATGTTGGCAAACCGTTGCAAGTGATCCCCTGAAATGTTTTTCGGTGGAAACAGATGGGTTTTTATCATCGGAAACAGAATGAGCCCTCGACGTCTGAACAACTTTTTTTGAAAAAATCCCTAAGCCGCGCGGTCACAATTTCTGCTAAAAATCTGACGTTCTGCAGTTCACTCAAAAATGGTCCCAAACTGTTGCAAATGATCCCCTGAAAGGTTTTTCTGTGGAAACAGATGGGTTTTTATCATCCGAAACAGAATTAGCCCTCGAGGTCTGGACAACTTTTTTTGAAAAAATCCCTAAGCCGCGCGGTCACAATTTCTGCTAAAAATCTGACGTTCTGCAATTCACTCAAAAATGTTGGCAAACTGTTGCAAGTGATCCCCTGAAAGGTTTTTTGGTGGAAACAGAAGGGTTTTTATAATCGGAAACAGAATTAGCCCTCGACGTCTGAACAACTTTTTTTGAAAAAATCCCTAAGCCGCGCGGTCACAATTTCTGCTAAAAATCTGACGTTCTGCAATTCACTCAAAAATGGTGCCAAACTGTTGCAAACGATCCCCTGAAAGGTTTTTCGGTGGAAACAGATGGGTTTTTTATAATCGGAAACAGAATTAATCCTCGACGTCTGAACAACTTTTTTTGAAAAAATCCCTAAGCCGCGCGGTCACAATTTCTGCTAAAAATCTGACGTTCTGCAATTCCCTCAAAAATGTTGGCAAAGTGTTGCAAGTGATCCCCTGAAATGTTTTTCCGTGGAAACAGATGGGTTTTTATCATCGGAAACAGAATGAGCCCTCCACGTCTGAACAACTTTTTTTGAAAAAATCCCTAAGCCGCGCGTTCACAATTTCTGTTAAAAATCTGACTTTCTGCAGTTCACTCAAAAATGGTCCCAAACTGTTGCAAACGATCCCCTGAAAGGTTTTTCGGTGGAAACAGATGGGTTTTTATCATCGGAAACAGAATTAGCCCTCGACGTCTGAACAACTTTTTTTGAAAAAATCCCTAAGCCGCGCGGTCACAATTTCTGCTAAAAATCTGACGTTCTGCAATTCCCTCAAAAATGTTGCAAACTGTTGCAAGTGATCCCCTGAAATGTTTTTCGGTGGAAACAGATGGGTTTTTATCATCGGAAACAGAATTAGCCCTCGACGTCTGAACAACTTTTTTTGAAAAAATCCCTAAGCCGCGCGGTCACAATTTCTGCTAAAAATCTGACGTTCTGCAATTCCCTCAAAAATGTTGGCAAAGTGTTGCAAGTGATCCCCTGAAATGTTTTTCGGTGGAAACAGATGGGTTTTTATCATCGGAAACAGAATGAGCCCTTGACGTCTGAACAACTTTTTTTGAAAAAATCCCTAAGCCGCGCGGTCACAATTTCTGCTAAAAATCTGACGTTCTGCAGTTCACTCAAAAATGGTCCCAAACTGTTGCAAATGATCCCCTGAAAGGTTTTTCTGTGGAAACAGATGGGTTTTTATCATCGGAAACAGAATTAGCCCTCGAGGTCTGGACAACTTTTTTTGAAAAAATCCCTAAGCCGCGCGGTCACAATTTCTGCTAAAAATCTGACGTTCTGCAATTCACTCAAAAATGTTGGCAAACTGTTGCAAGTGATCCCCTGAAATGTTTTTCGGTGGAAACAGATGGGTTTTTATCATCGGAAACAGAATTAGCCCTCGACGTCTGAACAACTTTTTTTGAAAAAATCCCTAAGCCGCGCGGTCACAATTTCTGCTAAAAATCTGACGTTCTGCAATTCACTCAAAAATGTTGGCAAACTGTTGTAAACGATCTCCTGAAATGTTTTTTGGTGGAAACAGAAGGGTTTTTATAATCGGAAACAGAATGAGCCCTCGACGTCTGAACAACTTTTTTTGAAAAAATCCCTAAGCCGCGCGGTCACAATTTCTGCTAAAAATCTGACGTTCTGCAGTTCACTCAAAAATGGTCCCAAACTGTTGCAAACGATCCCCTGAAAGGTTTTTCAGTGGAAACAGATGGGTTTTTATCATCGGAAACAGAATTAGCCCTCGAGGTCTGAACAACTTTTTTTGAAAAAATCCCTAAGCCGCGCGGTCACAATTTCTGCTAAAAATCTGACGTTCTGCAATTCACTCAAAAATGTTGGCAAACTGTTGCAAGTGATCCCCTGAAATGTTTTTCGGTGGAAACAGATGGGTTTTTATAATCGGAAACAGAATTAGCCCTCGACGTCTGGACAACTTTTTTTGAAAAAATCCCTAAGCCGCGCGGTCACAATTTCTGCTAAAAATCTGACGTTCTGCAGTTCACTCAAAAATGGTCCCAAACTGTTGCAAACGATCCCCTGAAAGGTTTTTCAGTGGAAACAGATGGGTTTTTATCATCGGAAACAGAATTAGCCCTCGAGGTCTGAACAACTTTTTTTGAAAAAATCCCTAAGCCGCGCGGTCACAATTTCTGCTAAAAATTTGACGTTCTGCAATTCACTTAAAAATGTTGGCAAACCGTTGCAAGTGATCCCCTGAAATGTTTTTCGGTGCAAACAGATGGGTTTTTATCATCGGAAACAGAATTAGCCTTCGACGTCTGAACAACTTTTTTTGAAAAAATCCCTAAGCCGCGCGGTCACAATTTCTGCTAAAAATCTGACATTCTGCAATTCCCTCAAAAATGTTGGCAAAGTGTTGCAAGTGATCCCCTGAAATGTTTTTCGGTGGAAACAGATGGGTTTTTATCATCGGAAACAGAATGAGCCCTCGACGTCTGAACAACTTTTTTTGAAAAAATCCCTAAGCCGCGCGGTCACAATTTCTGCTAAAAATCTGACGTTCTGCAGTTCACTCAAAAATGGTCCCAAACTGTTGCAAATGATCCCCTGAAAGGTTTTTCTGTGGAAACAGATGGGTTTTTATCATGGGAAACAGAATTAGCCCTCGAGGTCTGAACAACTTTTTTTGAAAAAATCCCTAAGCCGCGCGGTCACAATTTCTGCTAAAAATCTGACGTTCTGCAATTCACTCAAAAATGTTGGCAAACTGTTGCAAGTGATCCCCTGAAATGTTTTTCGGTGGAAACAGATGGGTTTTTATCATCGGAAACAGAATTAGCCCTCGACGTCTGAACAACTTTTTTTGAAAAAATCCCTAAGCCGCGCGGTCACAATTTCTGCTAAAAATCTGACGTTCTGCAATTCACTCAAAAATGGTGGCAAACTGTTGCAAGTGATCCCCTGAAATGTTTTTCGGTGGAAACAGATGGGTTTTTATAATCGGAAACAGAATTAGCCCTCGACGTCTGGACAACTTTTTTTGAAAAAATCCCTAAGCCGCGCGGTCACAATTTCTGCTATAAATCTGACGTTCTGCAATTCACTCAAAAATGTTGGCAAAGTGTTGCAAGTGATCCCCTGAAATGTTTTTCGGTGGAAACAGATGGGTTTTTATCATCGGAAACAGAATTAGCCCATGTCGTCTGAACAACTTTTTTTGAAAAAATCCCTTAGCCGCGCGGTCACAATTTCTGCTAAAAATCTGACGTTCTGCAATTCACTCAAAAATGTTGGCAAACCGTTGCAAGTGATCCCCTGAAATGTTTTTCGGTGGAAACAGATGGGTTTTTATCATCGGAAACAGAATGAGCCCTCGACGTCTGAACAACTTTTTTTGAAAAAATCCCTAAGCCGCGCGGTCACAATTTCTGCTAAAAATCTGACGTTCTGCAGTTCACTCAAAAATGGTCCCAAACTGTTGCACATGATCCCCTGAAAGGTTTTTCTGTGGAAACAGATGGGTTTTTATCATCCGAAACAGAATTAGCCCTCGAGGTCTGGACAACTTTTTTTGAAAAAATCCCTAAGCCGCGCGGTCACAATTTCTGCTAAAAATCTGACGTTCTGCAATTCACTCAAAAATGTTGGCAAACTGTTGCAAGTGATCCCCTGAAAGGTTTTTTGGTGGAAACAGAAGGGTTTTTATAATCGGAAACAGAATTAGCCCTCGACGTCTGAACAACTTTTTTTGAAAAAATCCCTAAGCCGCGCGGTCACAATTTCTGCTAAATATCTGACGTTCTGCAATTCCCTCAAAAATGTTGGCAAAGTGTTGCAAGTGATCCCCTGAAATGTTTTTCCGTGGAAACAGATGGGTTTTTATCATCGGAAACAGAATGAGCCCTCCACGTCTGAACAACTTTTTTTGAAAAAATCCCTAAGCCGCGCGTTCACAATTTCTGTTAAAAATCTGACTTTCTACAGTTCACTCAAAAATGGTCCCAAACTGTTGCAAACGATCCCCTGAAAGGTTTTTCGGTGGAAACAGATGGGTTTTTATCATCGGAAACAGAATTAGCCCTCGACGTCTGAACAACTTTTTTTGAAAAAATCCCTAAGCCGCGCGGTCACAATTTCTGCTAAAAATCTGACGTTCTGCAATTCCCTCAAAAATGTTGCAAACTGTTGCAAGTGATCCCCTGAAATGTTTTTCGGTGGAAACAGATGGGTTTTTATCATCGGAAACAGAATTAGCCCTCGACGTCTGAACAACTTTTTTTGAAAAAATCCCTAAGCCGCGCGGTCACAATTTCTGCTAAAAATCTGACGTTCTGCAATTCCCTCAAAAATGTTGGCAAAGTGTTGCAAGTGATCCCCTGAAATGTTTTTCGGTGGAAACAGATGGCTTTTTATCATCGGAAACAGAATGAGCCCTTGACGTCTGAACAACTTTTTTTGAAAAAATCCCTAAGCCGCGCGGTCACAATTTCTGCTAAAAATCTGACGTTCTGCAGTTCACTCAAAAATGGTCCCAAACTGTTGCAAATGATCCCCTGAAAGGTTTTTCTGTGGAAACAGATGGGTTTTTATCATCGGAAACAGAATTAGCCCTCGACGTCTGAACAACTTTTTTTGAAAAAATCCCTAAGCCGCGCGGTCACAATTTCTGCTAAAAATCTGACGTTCTGCAATTCACTCAAAAATGTTGGCAAACTGTTGCAAACGATCCCCTGAAAGGTTTTTTGGTGGAAACAGAAGGGTTTTTATAATCGGAAACAGAATGAGCCCTCGACGTCTGAACAACTTTTTTTGAAAAAATCCCTAAGCCGCGCGGTCACAATTTCTGCTAAAAATCTGACGTTCTGCAATTCACTCAAAAATGTTGGCAAACTGTTGCAAGTGATCCCCTGAAATGTTTTTCGGTGGAAACAGATGGGTTTTTATAATCGGAAACAGAATTAGCCCTCGACGTCTGAACAACTTTTTTTGAAAAAATCCCTAAGCCGCGCGGTCACAATTTCTGCTAAAAATCTGACGTTCTGCAATTCCCTCAAAAATGTTGGCAAAGTGTTGCAAGTGATCCCCTGAAATGTTTTTCGGTGGAAACAGATGGCTTTTTATCATCGGAAACAGAATGACCCCTTGACGTCTGAACAACTTTTTTTGAAAAAATCCCTAAGCCGCGCGGTCACAATTTCTGCTAAAAATCTGACGTTCTGCAGTTCACTCAAAAATGGTCCCAAACTGTTGCAAATGATCCCCTGAAAGGTTTTTCTGTGGAAACAGATGGGTTTTTATCATCGGAAACAGAATTAGCCCTCGACGTCTGAACAACTTTTTTTGAAAAAATCCCTAAGCCGTGCGGTCACAATTTCTGCTAAAAATCTGACGTTCTGCAATTCACTCAAAAATGTTGGCAAACTGTTGCAAACGATCCCCTGAAAGGTTTTTTGGTGGAAACAGAAGGGTTTTTATAATCGGAAACAGAATGAGCCCTCGACGTCTGAACAACTTTTTTTGAAAAAATCCCTAAGCCGCGCGGTCACAATTTCTGCTAAAAATCTGACGTTCTGCAATTCACTCAAAAATGTTGGCAAACTGTTGCAAGTGATCCCCTGAAATGTTTTTCGGTGGAAACAGATGGGTTTTTATAATCGGAAACAGAATTAGCCCTCGACGTCTGGACAACTTTTTTTGAAAAAATCCCTAAGCCGCGCGGTCACAATTTCTGCTAAAAATCTGACGTTCTGCAGTTCACTCAAAAATGGTCCCAAACTGTTGCAAACGATCCCCTGAAAGGTTTTTCAGTGGAAACAGATGGGTTTTTATCATCGGAAACAGAATTAGCCCTCGAGGTCTGAACAACTTTTTTTGAAAAAATCCCTAAGCCGCGCGGTCACAATTTCTGCTAAAAATCTGACGTTCTGCAATTCACTCAAAAATGTTGGCAAACCGTTGCAAGTGATCCCCTGAAATGTTTTTCGGTGCAAACAGATGGGTTTTTATCATCGGAAACAGAATTAGCCTTCGACGTCTGAACAACTTTTTTTGAAAAAATCCCTAAGCCGCGCGGTCACAATTTCTGCTAAAAATCTGACGTTCTGCAATTCCCTCAAAAATGTTGGCAAACTGTTGCAAGTGATCCCCTGAAATGTTTTTCGGTGGAAACAGATGGGTTTTTATCATCGGAAACAGAATTAGCCCTCGACGTCTGAACAACTTTTTTTGAAAAAATCCCTAAGCCGCGCGGTCACAATTTCTGCTAAAAATCTGACGTTCTGCAATTCACTCAAAAATGTTGGCAAACTGTTGCAAACGATCCCCTGAAAGGTTTTTTGGTGGAAACAGAAGGGTTTTTATAATCGGAAACAGAATGAGCCCTCGACGTCTGAACAACTTTTTTTGAAAAAATCCCTAAGCCGCGCGGTCACAATTTCTGCTAAAAATCTGACGTTCTGCAATTCACTCAAAAATGTTGGCAAACTGTTGCAAGTGATCCCCTGAAATGTTTTTCGGTGGAAACAGATGGGTTTTTATAATCGGAAACAGAATTAGCCCTCGACGTCTGGACAACTTTTTTTGAAAAAATCCCTAAGCCGCGCGGTCACAATTTCTGCTAAAAATCTGACGTTCTGCAGTTCACTCAAAAATGGTCCCAAACTGTTGCAAACGATCCCCTGAAAGGTTTTTCAGTGGAAACAGATGGGTTTTTATCATCGGAAACAGAATTAGCCCTCGAGGTCTGAACAACTTTTTTTGAAAAAATCCCTAAGCCGCGCGGTCACAATTTCTGCTAAAAATCTGACGTTCTGCAATTCACTTAAAAATGTTGGCAAACCGTTGCAAGTGATCCCCTGAAATGTTTTTCGGTGCAAACAGATGGGTTTTTATCATCGGAAACAGAATTAGCCTTCGACGTCTGAACAACTTTTTTTGAAAAAATCCATAAGCCGCGCGGTCACAATTTCTGCTAAAAATCTGACGTTCTGCAATTCCCTCAAAAATGTTGGCAAAGTGTTGCAAGTGATCCCCTGAAATGTTTTTCGGTGGAAACAGATGGGTTTTTATCATCGGAAACAGAATGAGCCCTCGACGTCTGAACAACTTTTTTTGAAAAAATCCCTAAGCCGCGCGGTCACAATTTCTGCTAAAAATCTGACGTTCTGCAGTTCACTCAAAAATGGTCCCAAACTGTTGCAAATGATCCCCTGAAAGGTTTTTCTGTGGAAACAGATGGGTTTTTATCATGGGAAACAGAATTAGCCCTCGAGGTCTGGACAACTTTTTTTGAAAAAATCCCTAAGCCGCGCGGTCACAATTTCTGCTAAAAATCTGACGTTCTGCAATTCACTCAAAAATGTTGGCAAACTGTTGCAAGTGATCCCCTGAAATGTTTTTCGGTGGAAACAGATGGGTTTTTATCATCGGAAACAGAATTAGCCCTCGACGTCTGAACAACTTTTTTTGAAAAAATCCCTAAGCCGCGCGGTCACAATTTCTGCTAAAAATCTGACGTTCTGCAATTCACTCAAAAATGTTGGCAAACTGTTGCAAGTGATCCCCTGAAATGTTTTTCGGTGGAAACAGATGGGTTTTTATAATCGGAAACAGAATTAGCCCTCGACGTCTGGACAACTTTTTTTGAAAAAATCCCTAAGCCGCGCGGTCACAATTTCTGCTATAAATCTGACGTTCTGCAATTCACTCAAAAATGTTGGCAAAGTGTTGAAAGTGATCCCCTGAAATGTTTTTCGGTGGAAACAGATGGGTTTTTATCATCGGAAACAGAATTAGCCCATGTCGTCTGAACAACTTTTTTTGAAAAAATCCCTTAGCCGCGCGGTCACAATTTCTGCTAAAAATCTGACGTTCTGCAATTCACTCAAAAATGTTGGCAAACCGTTGCAAGTGATCCCCTGAAATGTTTTTCGGTGGAAACAGATGGGTTTTTATCATCGGAAACAGAATGAGCCCTCGACGTCTGAACAACTTTTTTTGAAAAAATCCCTAAGCCGCGCGGTCACAATTTCTGCTAAAAATCTGACGTTCTGCAGTTCACTCAAAAATGGTCCCAAACTGTTGCAAATGATCCCCTGAAAGGTTTTTCTGTAAAAACAGATGGGTTTTTATCATCCGAAACAGAATTAGCCCTCGAGGTCTGGACAACTTTTTTTGAAAAAATCCCTAAGCCGCGCGGTCACAATTTCTGCTAAAAATCTGACGTTCTGCAATTCACTCAAAAATGTTGGCAAACTGTTGCAAGTGATCCCCTGAAAGGTTTTTTGGTGGAAACAGAAGGGTTTTTATAATCGGAAACAGAATTAGCCCTCGACGTCTGAACAACTTTTTTTGAAAAAATCCCTAAGCCGCGCGGTCACAATTTCTGCTAAATATCTGACGTTCTTCAGTTCACTCAAAAATGTTGGCAAACTGTTGCAAACGATCCCCTGAAAGGTTTTTCGGTGGAAACAGATGGGTTTTTATCATCGGAAACAGAATTAGCCCTCGAGGTCTGAACAACTTTTTTTGAAAAAATCCCTAAGCCGCGCGGTCACAATTTCTGCTAAAAATCTGACGTTCTGCAATTCACTCAAAAATGGTGCCAAACTGTTGCAAGTGATCCCCTGAAATGTTTTTCGGTGGAAACAGATGGGTTTTTATCATCGGAAACAGAATTAGCCCTCGAGGTCTGGACAACTTTTTTTGAAAAAATCCCTAAGCCGCGCGGTCACAATTTCTGCTAAAAATCTGACGTTCTGCAATTCACTCAAAAATGGTGCCAAACTGTTGCAAACGATCCCCTGAAAGGTTTTTCCGTGGAAACAGATGGGTTTTTATCATCGGAAACAGAATGAGCCCTCGACGTCTGAACAACTTTTTTTGAAAAAATCCCTAAGCCGCGCGGTCACAATTTCTGCTAAAAATCTGACGTTCTGCAGTTCACTCAAAAATGGTCCCAAACTGTTGCAAACGATCCCCTGAAAGGTTTTTCGGTGGAAACAGATGGGTTTTTATCATCGGAAACAGAATTAGCCCTCGACGTCTGAACAACTTTTTTTGAAAAAATCCCTAAGCCGCGCGGTCACAATTTCTGCTAAAAATCTGACGTTCTGCAATTCACTTAAAAATGTTGGCAAACCGTTGCAAGTGATCCCCTGAAATGTTTTTCGGTGGAAACAGATGGGTTTTTATTATCGGAAACAGAATTAGCCCTCGACGTCTGAACAACTTTTTTTTGAAAAAATCCCTAAGCCGCGCGGTCACAATTTCTGCTAAAAATCTGACGTTCTGCAATTCCCTCAAAAATGTTGGCAAACTGTTGCAAGTGATCCCCTGAAATGTTTTTCGGTGGAAACAGATGGGTTTTTATCATCGGAAACAGAATTAGCCCATGTCGTCTGAACAACTTTTTTTGAAAAAATCCCTTAGCCGCGCGGTCACAATTTCTGCTAAAAATCTGACGTTCTGCAATTCACTCAAAAATGGTGCCAAACTGTTGCAAGTGATCCCCTGAAATGTTTTTCGGTGGAAACAGATGGGTTTTATCATCGGAAACAGAATGAGCCCTCGACGTCTGAACAACTTTTTTTGAAAAAATCCCTAAGCCGCGCGGTCACAATTTCTGCTAAATATCTGACGTTCTTCAGTTCACTCAAAAATGTTGGCAAACTGTTGCAAACGATCCCCTGAAAGGTTTTTCGGTGGAAACAGATGGGTTTTTATCATCGGAAACAGAATTAGCCCTCGAGGTCTGAACAACTTTTTTTGAAAAAATCCCTAAGCCGCGCGGTCACAATTTCTGCTAAAAATCTGACGTTCTGCAATTCACTCAAAAATGGTGCCAAACTGTTGCAAGTGATCCCCTGAAATGTTTTTCGGTGGAAACAGATGGGTTTTTATCATCGGAAACAGAATTAGCCCTCGAGGTCTGGACAACTTTTTTTGAAAAAATCCCTAAGCCGCGCGGTCACAATTTCTGCTAAAAATCTGACGTTCTGCAATTCACTCAAAAATGGTGCCAAACTGTTGCAAACGATCCCCTGAAAGGTTTTTCCGTGGAAACAGATGGGTTTTTATCATCGGAAACAGAATGAGCCCTCGACGTCTGAACAACTTTTTTTGAAAAAATCCCTAAGCCGCGCGGTCACAATTTCTGCTAAAAATCTGACGTTCTGCAGTTCACTCAAAAATGGTCCCAAACTGTTGCAAACGATCCCCTGAAAGGTTTTTCGGTGGAAACAGATGGGTTTTTATCATCGGAAACAGAATTAGCCCTCGACGTCTGAACAACTTTTTTTGAAAAAATCCCTAAGCCGCGCGGTCACAATTTCTGCTAAAAATCTGACGTTCTGCAATTCACTTAAAAATGTTGGCAAACCGTTGCAAGTGATCCCCTGAAATGTTTTTCGGTGGAAACAGATGGGTTTTTATTATCGGAAACAGAATTAGCCCTCGACGTCTGAACAACTTTTTTTTGAAAAAATCCCTAAGCCGCGCGGTCACAATTTCTGCTAAAAATCTGACGTTCTGCAATTCCCTCAAAAATGTTGGCAAACTGTTGCAAGTGATCCCCTGAAATGTTTTTCGGTGGAAACAGATGGGTTTTTATCATCGGAAACAGAATTAGCCCATGTCGTCTGAACAACTTTTTTTGAAAAAATCCCTTAGCCGCGCGGTCACAATTTCTGCTAAAAATCTGACGTTCTGCAATTCACTCAAAAATGGTGCCAAACTGTTGCAAGTGATCCCCTGAAATGTTTTTCGGTGGAAACAGATGGGTTTTATCATCGGAAACAGAATGAGCCCTCGACGTCTGAACAACTTTTTTTGAAAAAATCCCTAAGCCGCGCGGTCACAATTTCTGCTAAAAATCTGACGTTCTGCAATTCACTCAAAAATGGTGCCAAACTGTTGCAAACGATCCCCTGAAAGGTTTTTCCGTGGAAACAGATGGGTTTTTATCATCGGAAACAGAATGAGCCCTCGACGTCTGAACAACTTTTTTTGAAAAAATCCCTAAGCCGCGCGGTCACAATTTCTGCTAAAAATCTGACGTTCTGCAGTTCACTCAAAAATGGTCCCAAACTGTTGCAAACGATCCCCTGAAAGGTTTTTCGGTGGAAACAGATGGGTTTTTATCATCGGAAACAGAATTAGCCCTCGACGTCTGAACAACTTTTTTTGAAAAAATCCCTAAGCCGCGCAGTCACAATTTCTGCTAAAAATCTGACGTTCTGCAATTCACTTAAAAATGTTGGCAAACCGTTGCAAGTGATCCCCTGAAAGGTTTTTCGGTGGAAACAGATGGGTTTTTATTATCGGAAACAGAATTAGCCCTCGACGTCTGAACAACTTTTTTTTGAAAAAATCCCTAAGCCGCGCGGTCACAATTTCCTGCTAAAAATCTGACGTTCTGCAATTCCCTCAAAAATGTTGGCAAACTGTTGCAAGTGATCCCCTGAAATGTTTTTCGGTGGAAACAGATGGGTTTTTATCATCGGAAACAGAATTAGCCCATGTCGTCTGAACAATTTTTTTTGAAAAAATCCCTTAGCCGCGCGGTCACAATTTCTGCTAAAAATCTGACGTTCTGCAATTCACTCAAAAATGTTGGCAAAATGTTGCAAGTGATCCCCTGAAATGTTTTTCGGTGGAAACAGATGGGTTTTTATCATCGGAAACAGAATTAGCCCTCGACGTCTGAACAACTTTTTTTGAAAAAATCCCTAAGCCGCGCGGTCACAATTTCTGCTAAAAATCTGACGTTCTGCAATTCCCTCAAAAATGTTGGCAAAGTGTTGCAAGTGATCCCCTGAAATGTTTTTCGGTGGAAACAGATGGGTTTTTATCATCGGAAACAGAATGAGCCCTCGACGTCTGAACAACTTTTTTTGAAAAAATCCCTAAGCCGCGCGGTCACAATTTCTGCTAAAAATCTGACGTTCTGCAGTTCACTCAAAAATGGTCCCAAACTGTTGCAAATGATCCCCTGAAAGGTTTTTCTGTGGAAACAGATGGGTTTTTATCATCGGAAACAGAATTAGCCCTCGAGGTCTGGACAACTTTTTTTGCAAAAATCCCTAAGCCGCGCGGTCACAATTTCTGCTAAAAATCTGACGTTCTGCAATTCACTCAAAAATGTTGGCAAACTGTTGCAAGTGATCCCCTGAAATGTTTTTCGGTGGAAACAGATGGGTTTTTATCATCGGAAACAGAATTAGCCCTCGACGTCTGAACAACTTTTTTGAAAAAATCC
Source organism: Podarcis bocagei (assembly GCF_964188305.1). Taxonomy (NCBI): domain Eukaryota; kingdom Metazoa; phylum Chordata; class Lepidosauria; order Squamata; family Lacertidae; genus Podarcis; species Podarcis bocagei. Next base: position 25,682 of record NW_027670320.1, read on the forward strand.
CTAAGCCGCGCGGTCACAATTTCTGCTAAAAATCTGACGTTCTGCAATTCACTCAAAAATGGTGCCAAACTGTTGCAAACGATCCCCTGAAAGGTTTTTCCGTGGAAACAGATGGGTTTTTATCATCGGAAACAGAATGAGCCCTCGACGTCTGAACAACTTTTTTTGAAAAAATCCCTAAGCCGCGCGGTCACAATTTCTGCTAAAAATCTGACGTTCTGCAGTTCACTCAAAAATGGTCCCAAACTGTTGCAAACGATCCCCTGAAAGGTTTTTCGGTGGAAACAGATGGGTTTTTATCATCGGAAACAGAATTAGCCCTCGACGTCTGAACAACTTTTTTTGAAAAAATCCCTAAGCCGCGCGGTCACAATTTCTGCTAAAAATCTGACGTTCTGCAAATCACTTAAAAATGTTGGCAAACCGTTGCAAGTGATCCCCTGAAATGTTTTTCGGTGGAAACAGATGGGTTTTTATTATCGGAAACAGAATTAGCCCTCGACGTCTGAACAACTTTTTTTGAAAAAATCCCTAAGCCGCGCGGTCACAATTTCTGCTAAAAATCTGACGTTCTGCAATTCCCTCAAAAATGTTGGCAAACTGTTGCAAGTGATCCCCTGAAATGTTTTTCGGTGGAAACAGATGGGTTTTTATCATCGGAAACAGAATTAGCCCATGTCGTCTGAACAACTTTTTTTGAAAAAATCCCTTAGCCGCGCGGTCACAATTTCTGCTAAAAATCTGACGTTCTGCAATTCACTCAAAAATGTTGGAAAAATGTTGCAAGTGATCCCCTGAAATGTTTTTCGGTGGAAACAGATGGGTTTTTATCATCGGAAACAGAATTAGCCCTCGAGGTCTGGACAACTTTTTTTGAAAAAATCCCTAAGCCGCGCGGTCACAATTTCTGCTAAAAATCTGACGTTCTGCAATTCCCTCAAAAATGTTGGCAAAGTGTTGCAAGTGATCCCCTGAAATGTTTTTCGGTGGAAACAGATGGGTTTTTATCATCGGAAACAGAATGAGCCCTCGACGTCTGAACAACTTTTTTTGAAAAAATCCCTAAGCCGCGCGGTCACAATTTCTGCTAAAAATCTGACGTTCTGCAATTCACTCAAAAATGTTGGCAAACTGTTGCAAACGATCCCCTGAAAGGTTTTTTGGTGGAAACAGAAGGGTTTTTATAATCGGAAACAGAATTAGCCCTCGACGTCTGGACAACTTTTTTTGAAAAAATCCCTAAGCCGCGCGGTCACAATTTCTGCTAAAAATCTGACGTTCTGCAGTTCACTCAAAAATGGTCCCAAACTGTTGCAAACGATCCCCTGAAAGGTTTTTCGGTGGAAACAGATGGGTTTTTATCATCGGAAACAGAATTAGCCCTCGAGGTCTGAACAACTTTTTTTGAAAAAATCCCTAAGCCGCGCGGTCACAATTTCTGCTAAAAATCTGACGTTCTGCAATTCACTCAAAAATGTTGGCAAACTGTTGCAAGTGATCCCCTGAAATGTTTTTCGGTGGAAACAGATGGGTTTTTATAATCGGAAACAGAATTAGCCCTCGACGTCTGGACAACTTTTTTTGAAAAAATCCCTAAGCCGCGCGGTCACAATTTCAGCTAAAAATCTGACTTTCTGCAGTTCACTCAAAAATGGTCCCAAACTGTTGCAAACGATCCCTTGAAAGGTTTTTCGGTGGAAACAGATGGGTTTTTATCATCGGAAACAGAATCAGCCCTCGAGGTCTGAACAACTTTTTTTGAAAAAATCCCTAAGCCGCGCGGTCACAATTTCTGCTAAAAATCTGACGTTCTGCAATTCACTCAAAAATGTTGGCAAACTGTTGCAAGTGATCCCCTGAAATGTTTTTCGGTGGAAACAGATGGGTTTTTATCATCGGAAACAGAATTAGTCCTCGAGGTCTGGACAACTTTTTTTGAAAAAATCCCTAAGCCGCGCGGTCACAATTTCTGCTAAAAATCTGACGTTCTGCAATTCACTCAAAAATGGTGCCAAACTGTTGCAAACGATCCCCTGAAAGGTTTTTCGGTGGAAACAGATGGGTCTTTATCATCGGAAACAGAATTAGGCCTCGACGTCTGAACAACTTTTTTTGAAAAAATCCCTAAGCCGCGCGGTCACAATTTCTGCTAAAAATCTGACGTTCTGCAATTCACTCAAAAATGGTGCCAAACTGTTGCAAACGATCCCCTGAAATGTTTTTCGGTGGAAACAGATGGGTTTTTATCATCGGAAACAGAATTAGCCCTCGACGTCTGAACAACTTTTTTTGAAAAAATCCCTAAGACGCTCGGTCACAATTTCTGCGAAAAATCTGACGTTCTGCAATTCCCTCAAAAATGTTGGCAAAGTGTGGCAAGTGATCCCCTGAAATGTTTTTCCGTGGAAACAGATGGGTTTTTATCATCGGAAACAGAATGAGCCCTCGAAGTCTGAACAACTTTTTTTGAAAAAATCCCTAAGCCGCGCGGTCACAATTTCTGCAAAAAATCTGACGTTCTGCAGTTCACTCAAAAATGGTCCCAAACTGTTGCAAATGATCCCCTGAAAGGTTTTTCTGTGGAAACAGATGGGTTTTTATCATCGGAAACAGAATTAGCCCTCGAGGTCTGAACAACTTTTTTTGAAAAAATCCCTAAGCCGCGCGGTCACAATTTCTGCTAAAAATCTGACGTTCTGCAGTTCACTCAAAAATGGTCCCAAACTGTTGCAAACGATCCCCTGAAAGGTTTTTCAGTGGAAACAGATGGGTTTTTATCATCGGAAACAGAATTAGCCCTCGAGGTCTGAACAACTTTTTTTGAAAAAATCCCTAAGCCGCGCGGTCACAATTTCTGCTAAAAATCTGACGTTCTGCAATTCCCTCAAAAATGTTGGCAAACTGTTGCAAGTGATCCCCTGAAATGTTTTTCGGTGGAAACAGATGGGTTTTTATCATCGGAAACAGAATTAGCCCTCGACGTCTGAACAACTTTTTTTGAAAAAATCCCTAAGCCGCGCGGTCACAATTTCTGCTAAAAATCTGACGTTCTGCAATTCACTCAAAAATGTTGGCAAAGTGTTGCAAGTGATCCCCTGAAATGTTTTTCGGTGGAAACAGATGGGTTTTTATCATCGGAAACAGAATTAGCCCATGTCGTCTGAACAACTTTTTTTGAAAAAATCCCTAAGCCGCGCGGTCACAATTTCTGCTAAAAATCTGACGTTCTGCAATTCACTCAAAAATGTTGGCAAACTGTTGCAAGTGATCCCCTGAAATGTTTTTCGGTGGAAACAGATGGGTTTTTATTATCGTAAACAGAATTAGCCCTCGACGTCTGAACAACTTTTTTTGAAAAAATCCCTAAGCCGCGGGGTCACAATTTCTGCTAAAAATCTGACGTTCTGCAGTTCACTCAAAAATGGTCCCAAACTGTTGCAAACGATCCCCTGAAAGGTTTTTCGGTGGAAACAGATGGGTTTTTATCATCGGAAACAGAATTAGCCCTCGAGGTCTGAACAACTTTTTTTGAAAAAATCCCTAAGCTGCGCGGTCACAATTTCTGCTAAAAATCTGACGTTCTGCAATTCACTCAAAAATGGTGCCAAACTGTTGCAAACGATCCCCTGAAAGGTTTTTCGGTGGAAACAGATGGGTTTTTATCATCGGAAACAGAATTAGCCCTCGACGTCTGAACAACTTTTTTTGAAAAAATCCCTAAGCCGCGCGGTCACAATTTCTGCTAAAAATCTGACGTTCTGCAATTCACTCAAAAATGGTGCCAAACTGTTGCAAACGATCCCCTGAAATGTTTTTCGGTGGAAACAGATGGGTTTTTATCATCGGAAACAGAATTAGTCCTCGACGTCTGAACAACTTTTTTTGAAAAAATCCCTAAGACGCTCGGTCACAATTTCTGCGAAAAATCTGACGTTCTGCAATTCCCTCAAAAATGTTGGCAAAGTGTGGCAAGTGATCCCCTGAAATGTTTTTCCGTGGAAACAGATGGGTTTTTATCATCGGAAACAGAATGAGCCCTCGAAGTCTGAACAACTTTTTTTGAAAAAATCCCTAAGCCGCGCGGTCACAATTTCTGCAAAAAATCTGACGTTCTGCAGTTCACTCAAAAATGGTCCCAAACTGTTGCAAATGATCCCCTGAAAGGTTTTTCTGTGGAAACAGATGGGTTTTTATCATCGGAAACAGAATTAGCCCTCGAGGTCTGGACAACTTTTTTTGAAAAAATCCCTAAGCCGCGCGGTCACAATTTCTGCTAAAAATCTGACGTTCTGCAATTCCCTCAAAAATGTTGGCAAACTGTTGCAAGTGATCCCCTGAAATGTTTTTCGGTGGAAACAGATGGGTTTTTATCATCGGAAACAGAATTAGCCCTCGACGTCTGAACAACTTTTTTTGAAAAAATCCCTAAGCCGCGCGGTTACAATTTCTGCTAAAAATCTGACGTTCTGCAATTCCCTCAAAAATGTTGGCAAACTGTTGCAAGTGATCCCCTGAAATGTTTTTCGGTGGAAACAGATGGGTTTTTATCATCGGAAACAGAATTAGCCCTCGACGTCTGAACAACTTTTTTTGAAAAAATCCCTAAGCCGCGCGGTCACAATTTCTGCTAAAAATCTGACGTTCTGCAATTCACTCAAAAATGTTGGCAAAGTGTTGCAAGTGATCCCCTGAAATGTTTTTCGGTGGAAACAGATGGGTTTTTATCATCGGAAACAGAATTAGCCCATGTCGTCTGAACAACTTTTTTTGAAAAAATCCCTAAGCCGCGCGGTCACAATTTCTGCTAAAAATCTGACGTTCTGCAATTCACTCAAAAATGTTGGCAAACTGTTGCAAGTGATCCCCTGAAATGTTTTTCGGTGGAAACAGATGGGTTTTTATTATCGTAAACAGAATTAGCCCTCGACGTCTGAACAACTTTTTTTGAAAAAATCCCTAAGCCGCGCGGTCACAATTTCTGCTAAAAATCTGACGTTCTGCAATTCCCTCAAAAATGTTGGCAAAGTGTTGCAAGTGATCCCCTGAAATGTTTTTCCGTGGAAACAGAAGGGTTTTTATCATCGGAAACAGAATGAGCCCTCGAAGTCTGAACAACTTTTTTTGAAAAAATCCCTAAGCCGCGCGGTCACAATTTCTGCAAAAAATCTGACGTTCTGCAGTTCACTCAAAAATGGTCCCAAACTGTTGCAAATGATCCCCTGAAAGGTTTTTCTGTGGAAACAGATGGGTTTTTATCATCGGAAACAGAATTAGCCCTCGACGTCTGGACAACTTTTTTTGAAAAAATCCCTAAGCCGCGCGGTCACAATTTCTGCTAAAAATCTGACGTTCTGCAGTTCACTCAAAAATGATCCCAAACTGTTGCAAACGATCCCCTGAAAGGTTTTTCGGTGGAAACAGATGGGTTTTTATCATCGGAAACAGAATTAGCCCTCGAGGTCTGAACAACTTTTTTTGAAAAAATCCCTAAGCCGCGCGGTCACAATTTCTGCTAAAAATCTGACGTTCTGCAATTCCCTCAAAAATGTTGGCAAACTGTTGCAAGTGATCCCCTGAAATGTTTTTCGGTGGAAACAGATGGGTTTTTATCATCGGAAACAGAATTAGCCCTCGACGTCTGAACAACTTTTTTTGAAAAAATCCCTAAGCCGCGCGGTCACAATTTCTGCTAAAAATCTGACGTTCTGCAATTCACTCAAAAATGTTGGCAAAGTGTTGCAAGTGATCCCCTGAAATGTTTTTCGGTGGAAACAGATGGGTTTTTATCATCGGAAACAGAATTAGCCCATGTCGTCTGAACAACTTTTTTTGAAAAAATCCCTAAGCCGCGCGGTCACAATTTCTGCTAAAAATCTGACGTTCTGCAATTCACTCAAAAATGTTGGCAAACTGTTGCAAGTGATCCCCTGAAATGTTTTTCGGTGGAAACAGATGGGTTTTTATTATCGTAAACAGAATTAGCCCTCGACGTCTGAACAACTTTTTTTGAAAAAATCCCTAAGCCGCGGGGTCACAATTTCTGCTAAAAATCTGACGTTCTGCAGTTCACTCAAAAATGGTCCCAAACTGTTGCAAACGATCCCCTGAAAGGTTTTTCGGTGGAAACAGATGGGTTTTTATCATCGGAAACAGAATTAGCCCTCGAGGTCTGAACAACTTTTTTTGAAAAAATCCCTAAGCTGCGCGGTCACAATTTCTGCTAAAAATCTGACGTTCTGCAATTCACTCAAAAATGGTGCCAAACTGTTGCAAACGATCCCCTGAAAGGTTTTTCGGTGGAAACAGATGGGTTTTTATCATCGGAAACAGAATTAGCCCTCGACGTCTGAACAACTTTTTTTGAAAAAATCCCTAAGCCGCGCGGTCACAATTTCTGCTAAAAATCTGACGTTCTGCAATTCACTCAAAAATGGTGCCAAACTGTTGCAAACGATCCCCTGAAATGTTTTTCGGTGGAAACAGATGGGTTTTTATCATCGGAAACAGAATTAGCCCTCGACGTCTGAACAACTTTTTTTGAAAAAATCCCTAAGACGCTCGGTCACAATTTCTGCGAAAAATCTGACGTTCTGCAATTCCCTCAAAAATGTTGGCAAAGTGTGGCAAGTGATCCCCTGAAATGTTTTTCCGTGGAAACAGATGGGTTTTTATCATCGGAAACAGAATGAGCCCTCGAAGTCTGAACAACTTTTTTTGAAAAAATCCCTAAGCCGCGCGGTCACAATTTCTGCAAAAAATCTGACGTTCTGCAGTTCACTCAAAAATGGTCCCAAACTGTTGCAAATGATCCCCTGAAAGGTTTTTCTGTGGAAACAGATGGGTTTTTATCATCGGAAACAGAATTAGCCCTCGAGGTCTGGACAACTTTTTTTGAAAAAATCCCTAAGCCGCGCGGTCACAATTTCTGCTAAAAATCTGACGTTCTGCAATTCCCTCAAAAATGTTGGCAAACTGTTGCAAGTGATCCCCTGAAATGTTTTTCGGTGGAAACAGATGGGTTTTTATCATCGGAAACAGAATTAGCCCTCGACGTCTGAACAACTTTTTTTGAAAAAATCCCTAAGCCGCGCGGTTACAATTTCTGCTAAAAATCTGACGTTCTGCAATTCCCTCAAAAATGTTGGCAAACTGTTGCAAGTGATCCCCTGAAATGTTTTTCGGTGGAAACAGATGGGTTTTTATCATCGGAAACAGAATTAGCCCTCGACGTCTGAACAACTTTTTTTGAAAAAATCCCTAAGCCGCGCGGTCACAATTTCTGCTAAAAATCTGACGTTCTGCAATTCACTCAAAAATGTTGGCAAAGTGTTGCAAGTGATCCCCTGAAATGTTTTTCGGTGGAAACAGATGGGTTTTTATCATCGGAAACAGAATTAGCCCATGTCGTCTGAACAACTTTTTTTGAAAAAATCCCTAAGCCGCGCGGTCACAATTTCTGCTAAAAATCTGACGTTCTGCAATTCACTCAAAAATGTTGGCAAACTGTTGCAAGTGATCCCCTGAAATGTTTTTCGGTGGAAACAGATGGGTTTTTATTATCGTAAACAGAATTAGCCCTCGACGTCTGAACAACTTTTTTTGAAAAAATCCCTAAGCCGCGGGGTCACAATTTCTGCTAAAAATCTGACGTTCTGCAGTTCACTCAAAAATGGTCCCAAACTGTTGCAAACGATCCCCTGAAAGGTTTTTCGGTGGAAACAGATGGGTTTTTATCATCGGAAACAGAATTAGCCCTCGAGGTCTGAACAACTTTTTTTGAAAAAATCCCTAAGCTGCGCGGTCACAATTTCTGCTAAAAATCTGACGTTCTGCAATTCACTCAAAAATGGTGCCAAACTGTTGCAAACGATCCCCTGAAAGGTTTTTCGGTGGAAACAGATGGGTTTTTATCATCGGAAACAGAATTAGCCCTCGACGTCTGAACAACTTTTTTTGAAAAAATCCCTAAGCCGCGCGGTCACAATTTCTGCTAAAAATCTGACGTTCTGCAATTCACTCAAAAATGGTTCCAAACTGTTGCAAACGATCCCCTGAAAGGTTTTTCGGTGGAAACAGATGGGTTTTTATCATCGGAAACAGAATTAGCCCTCGACGTCTGAACAACTTTTTTTGAATAAATCCCTAAGCCGCGCGGTCACAATTTCTGCTAAAAATCTGACGTTCTGCAATTACCTCAAAAATGTTGGCAAAGTGTTGCAAGTGATCCCCTGAAATGTTTTTCCGTGGAAACAGATGGGTTTTTATCATCGGAAACAGAATGAGCCCTCGACGTCTGAACAACTTTTTTTTGAAAAAATCCCTAAGCCGCGCGGTCACAATTTCTGCTAAAAATCTGACGTTCTGCAGTTCACTCAAAAATGGTCCCAAACTGTTGCAAACGATCCCCTGAAAGGTTTTTCGGTGGAAACAGATGGGTTTTTATCATCGGAAACAGAATGAGCCCTCGACGTCTGGACAACTTTTTTAGAAAAAATCCCTAAGCCGCGCGGTCACAATTTCTGCTAAAAATCTGACGTTCTGCAGTTCACTCAAAAATGGTCCCAAACTGTTGCAAACGATCCCCTGAAAGGTTTTTCGGTGGAAACAGATGGGTTTTTATCATCGGAAACAGAATTAGCCCTCGAGGTCTGAACAACTTTTTTTGAAAAAATCCCTAAGCCGCGCGGTCACAATTTCTGCTAAAAATCTGACGTTCTGCAATTCACTCAAAAATGTTGGCAAAGTGTTGCAAGTGATCCCCTGAAATGTTTTTCGGTGGAAACAGATGGGTTTTTATCATCGGAAACAGAATTAGCCTTCGACGTCTGAACAACTCTTTTTGAAAAAATCCCTAAGCCGCGCGGTCACAATTTCTGCTAAAAATCTGACGTTCTGCAATTCCCTCAAAAATGTTGGCAAACTGTTGCAAGTGATCCCCTGAAATGTTTTTCGGTGGAAACAGATGGGTTTTTATCATCGGAAACAGAATTAGCCCATGTCGTCTGAACAACTTTTTTTGAAAAAATCCCTTAGCCGCGCGGTCACAATTTCTGCTAAAAATCTGATGTTCTGCAATTCACTCAAAAATGTTGGCAAAGTGTTGCAAGTGATCCCCTGAAATGTTTTTCGGTGGAAACAGATGGGTTTTTATCATCGGAAACAGAATTAGCCCATGTCGTCTGAACAAGTTTTTTTGAAAAAATCCCTTAGCCGCGCGGTCACAATTTCTGCTAAAAATCTGACGTTCTGCAATTCACTCAAAAATGTTGGCAAAATGTTGCAAGTGATCCCCTGAAATGTTTTTCGGTGGAAACAGATGGGTTTTTATCATCGGAAACAGAATTAGCCCTCGACGTCTGAACAACTTTTTTTGAAAAAATCCCTAAGCCGCGCGGTCACAATTTCTGCTAAAAATCTGACGTTCTGCAGTTCACTCAAAAATGGTCCCAAACTGTTGCAAATGATCCCCTGAAAGGTTTTTCTGTGGAAACAGATGGGTTTTTATCATCGGAAACAGAATTAGCCCTCGAGGTCTGGACAACTTTTTTTGAAAAAATCCCTAAGCCGCGCGGTCACAATTTCTGCTAAAAATCTGACGTTCTGCAATTCACTCAAAAATGTTGGCAAACTGTTGCAAGTGATCCCCTGAAATGTTTTTCGGTGGAAACAGATGGGTTTTTATCATCGGAAACAGAATTAGCCCTCGACGTCTGAACAACTTTTTTTGAAAAAATCCCTAAGCCGCGCGGTCACAATTTCTGCTAAAAATCTGACGTTCTGCAATTCACTCAAAAATGTTGGCAAACTGTTGCAAACGATCCCCTGAAAGGTTTTTTGGTGGAAACAGAAGGGTTTTTATAATCGGAAACAGAATTAGCCCTCGACGTCTGAACAACTTTTTTTGAAAAAATCCCTAAGCCGCGCGGTCACAATTTCTGCTAAAAATCTGACGTTCTGCAATTCACTCAAAAATGTTGGCAAACTGTTGCAAGTGATCCCTGAAATGTTTTTCGGTGGAAACAGATGGTTTTTATAATCGGAAACAGAATTAGCCCTCGACGTCTGGACAACTTTTTTTGAAAAAATCCCTAAGCAATTTCTGCTAAAAATCTGACGTTCTGCAGTTCACTCAAAAATGGTCCCAAACTGTTGCAAACGATCCCCTGAAAGGTTTTTCGGTGGAAACAGATGGGTTTTTATCATCGGAAACAGAATTAGCCCTCGAGGTCTGAACAACTTTTTTTGAAAAAATCCCTAAGCCGCGCGGTCACAATTTCTGCTAAAAATCTGACGTTCTGCAATTCACTCAAAAATGTTGGCAAAATGTTGCAAGTGATCCCCTGAAATGTTTTTCGGTGGAAACAGATGGGTTTTTATCATCGGAAACAGAATGAGCCCTCGACGTCTGAACAACTTTTTTTTGAAAAAATCCCTAAGCCGCGCGGTCACAATTTCTGCTAAAAATCTGACGTTCTGCAGTTCACTCAAAAATGGTCCCAAACTGTTGCAAACGATCCCCTGAAAGGTTTTTCGGTGGAAACAGATGGGTTTTTATCATCGGAAACAGAATGAGCCCTCGACGTCTGGACAACTTTTTTAGAAAAAATCCCTAAGCCGCGCGGTCACAATTTCTGCTAAAAATCTGACGTTCTGCAGTTCACTCAAAAATGGTCCCAAACTGTTGCAAACGATCCCCTGAAAGGTTTTTCGGTGGAAACAGATGGGTTTTTATCATCGGAAACAGAATTAGCCCTCGAGGTCTGAACAACTTTTTTTGAAAAAATCCCTAAGCCGCGCGGTCACAATTTCTGCTAAAAATCTGACGTTCTGCAATTCACTCAAAAATGTTGGCAAAGTGTTGCAAGTGATCCCCTGAAATGTTTTTCGGTGGAAACAGATGGGTTTTTATCATCGGAAACAGAATTAGCCTTCGACGTCTGAACAACTCTTTTTGAAAAAATCCCTAAGCCGCGCGGTCACAATTTCTGCTAAAAATCTGACGTTCTGCAATTCCCTCAAAAATGTTGGCAAACTGTTGCAAGTGATCCCCTGAAATGTTTTTCGGTGGAAACAGATGGGTTTTTATCATCGGAAACAGAATTAGCCCATGTCGTCTGAACAACTTTTTTTGAAAAAATCCCTTAGCCGCGCGGTCACAATTTCTGCTAAAAATCTGATGTTCTGCAATTCACTCAAAAATGTTGGCAAAGTGTTGCAAGTGATCCCCTGAAATGTTTTTCGGTGGAAACAGATGGGTTTTTATCATCGGAAACAGAATTAGCCCATGTCGTCTGAACAAGTTTTTTTGAAAAAATCCCTTAGCCGCGCGGTCACAATTTCTGCTAAAAATCTGACGTTCTGCAATTCACTCAAAAATGTTGGCAAAATGTTGCAAGTGATCCCCTGAAATGTTTTTCGGTGGAAACAGATGGGTTTTTATCATCGGAAACAGAATTAGCCCTCGACGTCTGAACAACTTTTTTTGAAAAAATCCCTAAGCCGCGCGGTCACAATTTCTGCTAAAAATCTGACGTTCTGCAGTTCACTCAAAAATGGTCCCAAACTGTTGCAAATGATCCCCTGAAAGGTTTTTCTGTGGAAACAGATGGGTTTTTATCATCGGAAACAGAATTAGCCCTCGAGGTCTGGACAACTTTTTTTGAAAAAATCCCTAAGCCGCGCGGTCACAATTTCTGCTAAAAATCTGACGTTCTGCAATTCACTCAAAAATGTTGGCAAACTGTTGCAAGTGATCCCCTGAAATGTTTTTCGGTGGAAACAGATGGGTTTTTATCATCGGAAACAGAATTAGCCCTCGACGTCTGAACAACTTTTTTTGAAAAAATCCCTAAGCCGCGCGGTCACAATTTCTGCTAAAAATCTGACGTTCTGCAATTCACTCAAAAATGTTGGCAAACTGTTGCAAACGATCCCCTGAAAGGTTTTTTGGTGGAAACAGAAGGGTTTTTATAATCGGAAACAGAATTAGCCCTCGACGTCTGAACAACTTTTTTTGAAAAAATCCCTAAGCCGCGCGGTCACAATTTCTGCTAAAAATCTGACGTTCTGCAATTCACTCAAAAATGTTGGCAAACTGTTGCAAGTGATCCCTGAAATGTTTTTCGGTGGAAACAGATGGTTTTTATAATCGGAAACAGAATTAGTCCTCGACGTCTGGACAACTTTTTTTGAAAAAATCCCTAAGCAATTTCTGCTAAAAATCTGACGTTCTGCAGTTCACTCAAAAATGGTCCCAAACTGTTGCAAACGATCCCCTGAAAGGTTTTTCGGTGGAAACAGATGGGTTTTTATCATCGGAAACAGAATTAGCCCTCGAGGTCTGAACAACTTTTTTTGAAAAAATCCCTAAGCCGCGCGGTCACAATTTCTGCTAAAAATCTGACGTTCTGCAATTCACTCAAAAATGTTGGCAAAATGTTGCAAGTGATCCCCTGAAATGTTTTTCGGTGGAAACAGATGGGTTTTTATCATCGGAAACAGAATTAGCCCTCGACGTCTGAACAACTTTTTTTGAAAAAATCCCTAAGCCGCGCGGTCACAATTTCTGCTAAAAATCTGACGTTCTGCAGTTCACTCAAAAATGGTCCCAAACTGTTGCAAATGATCCCCTGAAAGGTTTTTCTGTGGAAACAGATGGGTTTTTATCATCGGAAACAGAATTAGCCCTCGAGGTCTGGACAACTTTTTTTGAAAAAATCCCTAAGCCGCGCGGTCACAATTTCTGCTAAAAATCTGACGTTCTGCAATTCACTCAAAAATGTTGGCAAACTGTTGCAAGTGATCCCCTGAAATGTTTTTCGGTGGAAACAGATGGGTTTTTATCATCGGAAACAGAATTAGCCCTCGACGTCTGAACAACTTTTTTTGAAAAAATCCCTAAGCCGCGCGGTCACAATTTCTGCTAAAAATCTGACGTTCTGCAATTCACTCAAAAATGTTGGCAAACTGTTGCAAACGATCCCCTGAAACGTTTTTTGGTGGAAACAGAAGGGTTTTTATAATCGGAAACAGAATTAGCCCTCGACGTCTGAACAACTTTTTTTGAAAAAATCCCTAAGCCGCGCGGTCACAATTTCTGCTAAAAATCTGACGTTCTGCAATTCACTCAAAAATGTTGGCAAACTGTTGCAAGTGATCCCTGAAATGTTTTTCGGTGGAAACAGATGGTTTTTATAATCGGAAACAGAATTAGCCCTCGACGTCTGGACAACTTTTTTTGAAAAAATCCCTAAGCAATTTCTGCTAAAAATCTGACGTTCTGCAGTTCACTCAAAAATGGTCCCAAACTGTTGCAAACGATCCCCTGAAAGGTTTTTCGGTGGAAACAGATGGGTTTTTATCATCGGAAACAGAATTAGCCCTCGAGGTCTGAACAACTTTTTTTGAAAAAATCCCTAAGCCGCGCGGTCATAATTTCTGCTAAAAATCTGACGTTCTGCAATTCACTCAAAAATGTTGGCAAACTGTTGCAAGTGATCCCCTGAAATGTTTTTCGGTGGAAACAGATGGGTTTTTATCATCGGAAACAGAATTAGCCCTCGACGTCTGGACAACTTTTTTTGAAAAAATCCCTAAGCCGCGCGGTCACAATTTCTGCTAAAAATCTGACTTTCTGCAGTTCACTCAAAAATGGTCCCAAACTGTTGCAAACGATCCCCTGAAAGGTTTTTCGGTGGAAACAGATGGGTTTTTATCATCGGAAACAGAATTAGCCCTCGAGGTCTGAACAACTTTTTTTGAAAAAATCCCTAAGCCGCGCGGTCACAATTTCTGCTAAAAATCTGACGTTCTGCAATTCACTCAAAAATGTTGGCAAACTGTTGAAAGTGATCCCCTGAAATGTTTTTCGGTGGAAACAGATGGGTTTTTATCATCGGAAACAGAATTAGTCCTCGAGGTCTGGACAACTTTTTTTGAAAAAATCCCTAAGCCGCGCGGTCACAATTTCTGCTAAAAATCTGATGTTCTGCAATTCACTCAAAAATGTTGGCAAAGTGTTGCAAGTGATCCCGTGAAATGTTTTTCCGTGGAAACAGATGGGTTTTTATCATCGGAAACAGAATGAGCCCTCGAGGTCTGAACAACTTTTTTTGAAAAAATCCCTAAGCCGCGCGGTCACAATTTCTGCTAAAAATCTGACGTTCTGCAGTTCACTCAAAAATGGTCCCAAACTGTTGCAAACGATCCCCTGAAAGGTTTTTCGGTGGAAACAGATGGGTTTTTATCATCGGAAACAGAATTAGCCCTCGACGTCTGAACAACTTTTTTTGAAAAAATCCCTTAGCCGCGCGGTCACAATTTCTGCTAAAAATCTGACGTTCTGCAATTCCCTCAAAAATGTTGGCAAAGTGTTGCAAGTGATCCCCTGAAATGTTTTTCGGTGGAAACAGATGGGTTTTTATCATCGGAAACAGAATGAGCCCTCGACGTCTGAACAACTTTTTTTGAAAAAATCCCTAAGCCGCGCGGTCACAATTTCTGCTAAAAATCTGACGTTCTGCAGTTCACTCAAAAATGGTCCCAAACTGTTGCAAACGATCCCCTGAAAGGTTTTTCTGTGGAAACAGATGGGTTTTTATCATCGGAAACAGAATTAGCCCTCGAGGTCTGGACAACTTTTTTTGAAAAAATCCCTAAGCCGCGCGGTCACAATTTCTGCTAAAAATCTGACGTTCTGCAATTCACTCAAAAATGTTGGCAAACTGTTGCAAGTGATCCCCTGAAATGTTTTTCGGTGGAAACAGATGGGTTTTTATAATCGGAAACAGAATTAGCCCTCGACGTCTGAACAACTTTTTTTGAAAAAATCCCTAAGCCGCGCGGTTACAATTTCTGCTAAAAATCTGACGTTCTGCAATTCCCTCAAAAATGTTGGCAAACTGTTGCAAGTGATCCCCTGAAATGTTTTTCGGTGGAAACAGATGGGTTTTTATCATCGGAAACAGAATTAGCCCTCGACGTCTGAACAACTTTTTTTGAAAAAATCCCTAAGCTGCGCGGTCACAATTTCTGCTAAAAATCTGACGTTCTGCAATTCACTCAAAAATGTTGGCAAACTGTTGCAAGTGATCCCCTGAAATGTTTTTCGGTGGAAACAGATGGGTTTTTATCATCGGAAACAGAATTAGCCCATGTCGTCTGAACAACTTTTTTTGAAAAAATCCCTAAGCCGCGCGGTCACAATTTCTGCTAAAAATCTGACGTTCTGCAATTCACTCAAAAATGTTGGCAAACTGTTGCAAGTGATCCCCTGAAACTTTTTTCGGTGGAAACAGATGGGTTTTTATCATCGGAAACAGAATTAGCCCTCAACGTCTGAACAATTTTTTGTGAAAAAATCCCTAAGCCGCGCGGTCACAATTTGAGGAAAAATCTGACGTTCTGCAATTCACTCAAAAATGGTGCCAAACTGTTGCAAACGATCCCCTGAAAGGTTTTTCGGTGGAAACAGATGGGTTTTTATCATCGGAAACAGAATTAGTCCTCAAGGTCTGGACTACTTTTTTTGAAAAAATCCCTAAGCCGCGCGGTCACAATTTCTGCTAAAAATCTGACGTTCTGCAATTCACTCAAAAATGTTGGCAAACTGTTGCAAGTGATCCCCTGAAATGTTTTTCGGTGGAAACAGATGGGTTTTTATTATCGGAAACAGAATTAGCCCTCGACGTCTGAACAACTTTTTTTGAAAAAATTCCTAAGCCGCGCGGTCACAATTTCTGCTAAAAATCTGACGTTCTGCAATTCACTCAAAAATGTTGGCAAACCGTTGCAAGTGATCCCCTGAAATGTTTTTCGGTGGAAACAGATGGGTTTTTATCATCGGAAACAGAATGAGCCCTCGACGTCTGAACAACTTTTTTTGAAAAAATCCCTAAGCCGCGCGGTCACAATTTCTGCTAAAAATCTGACGTTCTGCAGTTCACTCAAAAATGGTCCCAAACTGTTGCAAACGATCCCCTGAAAGGTTTTTCGGTGGAAACAGATGGGTTTTTATCATCGGAAACAGAATTAGCCCTCGACGTCTGAACAACTTTTTTTGAAAAAATCCCTTAGCCGCGCGGTCACAATTTCTGCTAAAAATCTGACGTTCTGCAATTCACTCAAAAATGTTGGCAAAGTGTTGCAAGTGATCCCCTGAAATGTTTTTCGGTGGAAACAGATGGGTTTTTATCATCGGAAACAGAATTAGCCCTCGACGTCTGAACAACTTTTTTTGAAAAAATCCCTAAGCTGCGCGGTCACAATTTCTGCTAAAAATCTGACGTTCTGCAATTCCCTCAAAAATGTTGGCAAAGTGTTGCAAGTGATCCCCTGAAATGTTTTTCGGTGGAAACAGATGGGTTTTTATCATCGGAAACAGAATGAGCCCTCGACGTCTGAACAACTTTTTTTGAAAAAATCCCTAAGCCGCGCGGTCACAATTTCTGCTAAAAATCTGACGTTCTGCCGTTCACTCAAAAATGGTCCCAAACTGTTGCAAATGATCCCCTGAAAGGTTTTTCTGTGGAAACAGATGGGTTTTTATCATCGGAAACAGAATTAGCCCTCGAGGTCTGGACAACTTTTTTTGAAAAAATCCCTAAGCCGCGCGGTCACAATTTCTGCTAAAAATCTGACGTTCTGCAGTTCACTCAAAAATGGTCCCAAACTGTTGCAAACGAACCCCTGAAAGGTTTTTCGGTGGAAACAGATGGGTTTTTATCATCGGAAACAGAATTAGCCCTCGACGTCTGAACAACTTTTTTTGAAAAAATCCCTTAGCCGCGCGGTCACAATTTCTGCTAAAAATCTGACGTTCTGCAATTCCCTCAAAAATGTTGGCAAAGTGTTGCAAGTGATCCCCTGAAATGTTTTTCGGTGGAAACAGATGGGTTTTTATCATCGGAAACAGAATGAGCCCTCGAGGTCTGGACAACTTTTTTTGAAAAAATCCCTAAGCCGCGCGGTCACAATTTCTGCTAAAAATCTGACGTTCTGCAATTCACTCAAAAATGGTGCCAAACTGTTGCAAACGATCCCCTGAAAGGTTTTTCGGTGGAAACAGATGGGTTTTTATCATCGGAAACAGAATTAGCCCTCGACGTCTGAACAACTTTTTTTGAAAAAATCCCTAAGCCGCGCGGTCACAATTTGAGGAAAAATCTGACGTTCTGCAATTCACTCAAAAATGGTGCCAAACTGTTGCAAACGATCCCCTGAAAGGTTTTTCGGTGGAAACAGATGGGTTTTTATCATCGGAAACAGAATTAGTCCTCAAGGTCTGGACTACTTTTTTTGAAAAAATCCCTAAGCCGCGCGGTCACAATTTCTGCTAAAAATCTGACGTTCTGCAATTCACTCAAAAATGTTGGCAAACTGTTGCAAGTGATCCCCTGAAATGTTTTTCGGTGGAAACAGATGGGTTTTTATTATCGGAAACAGAATTAGCCCTCGACGTCTGAACAACTTTTTTTGAAAAAATTCCTAAGCCGCGCGGTCACAATTTCTGCTAAAAATCTGACGTTCTGCAATTCACTCAAAAATGTTGGCAAACCGTTGCAAGTGATCCCCTGAAATGTTTTTCGGTGGAAACAGATGGGTTTTTATCATCGGAAACAGAATGAGCCCTCGACGTCTGAACAACTTTTTTTAAAAAAATCCCTAAGCCGCGCGGTCACAATTTCTGCTAAAAATCTGACGTTCTGCAGTTCACTCAAAAATGGTCCCAAACTGTTGCAAACGATCCCCTGAAAGGTTTTTCGGTGGAAACAGATGGGTTTTTATCATCGGAAACAGAATTAGCCCTCGACGTCTGAACAACTTTTTTTGAAAAAATCCCTTAGCCGCGCGGTCACAATTTCTGCTAAAAATCTGACGTTCTGCAATTCACTCAAAAATGTTGGCAAAGTGTTGCAAGTGATCCCCTGAAATGTTTTTCGGTGGAAACAGATGGGTTTTTATCATCGGAAACAGAATTAGCCCTCGACGTCTGAACAACTTTTTTTGAAAAAATCCCTAAGCCGCGCGGTCACAATTTCTGCTAAAAATCTGACGTTCTGCAATTCCCTCAAAAATGTTGGCAAAGTGTTGCAAGTGATCCCCTGAAATGTTTTTCGGTGGAAACAGATGGGTTTTTATCATCGGAAACAGAATGAGCCCTCGACGTCTGAACAACTTTTTTTGAAAAAATCCCTAAGCCGCGCGGTCACAATTTCTGCTAAAAATCTGACGTTCTGCAGTTCACTCAAAAATGGTCCCAAACTGTTGCAAATGATCCCCTGAAAGGTTTTTCTGTGGAAACAGATGGGTTTTTATCATCGGAAACAGAATTAGCCCTCGAGGTCTGGACAACTTTTTTTGAAAAAATCCCTAAGCCGCGCGGTCACAATTTCTGCTAAAAATCTGACGTTCTGCAGTTCACTCAAAAATGGTCCCAAACTGTTGCAAACGATCCCCTGAAAGGTTTTTCGGTGGAAACAGATGGGTTTTTATCATCGGAAACAGAATTAGCCCTCGACGTCTGAACAACTTTTTTTGAAAAAATCCCTTAGCCGCGCGGTCACAATTTCTGCTAAAAATCTGACGTTCTGCAATTCCCTCAAAAATGTTGGCAAAGTGTTGCAAGTGATCCCCTGAAATGTTTTTCGGTGGAAACAGATGGGTTTTTATCATCGGAAACAGAATGAGCCCTCGAGGTCTGGACAACTTTTTTTGAAAAAATCCCTAAGCCGCGCGGTCACAATTTCTGCTAAAAATCTGACGTTCTGCAATTCACTCAAAAATGGTGCCAAACTGTTGCAAACGATCCCCTGAAAGGTTTTTCGGTGGAAACAGATGGGTTTTTATCATCGGAAACAGAATTAGCCCTCGACGTCTGAACAACTTTTTTTGAAAAAATCCCTAAGCCGCGCGGTCACAATTTCTGCTAAAAATCTGACGTTCTGCAATTCCCTCAAAAATGTTGGCAAAGTGTTGCAAGTGATCCCCTGAAATGTTTTTCGGTGGAAACAGATGGGTTTTTATCATCGGAAACAGAATGAGCCCTCGACGTCTGAACAACTTTTTTTGAAAAAATCCCTAAGCCGCGCGGTCACAATTTCTGCTAAAAATCTGACGTTCTGCAGTTCACTCAAAAATGGTCCCAAACTGTTGCAAATGATCCCCTGAAAGGTTTTTCTGTGGAAACAGATGGGTTTTTATCATCGGAAACAGAATTAGCCCTCGAGGTCTGGACACCTTTTTTTGAAAAAATCCCTAAGCCGCGCGGTCACAATTTCTGCTAAAAATCTGACGTTCTGCAGTTCACTCAAAAATGGTCCCAAACTGTTGCAAACGATCCCCTGAAAGGTTTTTCGGTGGAAACAGATGGGTTTTTATCATCGGAAACAGAATTAGCCCTCGACGTCTGAACAACTTTTTTTGAAAAAATCCCTTAGCCGCGCGGTCACAATTTCTGCTAAAAATCTGACGTTCTGCAATTCCCTCAAAAATGTTGGCAAAGTGTTGCAAGTGATCCCCTGAAATGTTTTTCGGTGGAAACAGATGGGTTTTTATCATCGGAAACAGAATGAGCCCTCGAGGTCTGGACAACTTTTTTTGAAAAAATCCCTAAGCCGCGCGGTCACAATTTCTGCTAAAAATCTGACGTTCTGCAATTCACTCAAAAATGGTGCCAAACTGTTGCAAACGATCCCCTGAAAGGTTTTTCGTTGGAAACAGATGGGTTTTTATCATCGGAAACAGAATTAGCCCTCGACGTCTGAACAACTTTTTTTGAAAAAATCCCTAAGCCGCGCGGTCACAATTTCTGCTAAAAATCTGACGTTCTGCAATTCACTCAAAAATGGTGCCAAACTGTTGCAAACGATCCCCTGAAATTTTTTTCGGTGGAAACAGATGGGTTTTTATCATCGGAAACAGAATTAGCCCTCGACGTCTGAACAACTTTTTTTGAAAAAAATCCCTAAGCCGCGCGGTCACAATTTCTGCGAAAAATCAGACGTTTTGCAATTCCCTCAAAAATGTTGGCAAAGTGTTGCAAGTGATCCCCTGAAATGTTTTTCCGTGGAAACAGATGGGTTTTTATCATCGGAAACAGAATGAGCCCTCGACGTCTGAACAACTTTTTTTGAAAAAATCCCTAAGCCGCGCGGTCACAATTTCTGCTAAAAATCTGACGTTCTGCAGTTCACTCAAAAATGGTCCCAAACTGTTGCAAACGATCCCCTGAAAGGTTTTTCGGTGGAAACAGATGGGTTTTTATCATCGGAAACAGAATTAGCCCTCGACGTCTGAACAACTTTTTTTGAAAAAATCCCTTAGCCGCGCGGTCACAATTTCTGCTAAAAATCTGACGTTCTGCAATTCCCTCAAAAATGTTGGCAAAGTGTTGCAAATGATCCCCTGAAAGGTTTTTCTGTGGAAACAGATGGGTTTTTATCATCGGAAACAGAATTAGCCCTCGACGTCTGAACAACTTTTTTTGAGAAAATCCCTAAGCCGCGCGGTCACAATTTCTGCTAAAAATCTGACGTTCTGCAATTCACTCAAAAATGTTGGCAAACTGTTGCAAGTGATCCCCTGAAACTTTTTTCGGTGGAAACAGATGGGTTTTTATCATCGGAAACAGAATTAGCCCTCAACGTCTGAACAATTTTTTGTGAAAAAATCCCTAAGCCGCGCGGTCACAATTTGAGGAAAAATCTGACGTTCTGCAATTCACTCAAAAATGGTGCCAAACTGTTGCAAACGATCCCCTGAAAGGTTTTTCGGTGGAAACAGATGGGTTTTTATCATCGGAAACAGAATTAGTCCTCAAGGTCTGGACAACTTTTTTTGAAAAAATCCCTAAGCCGCGCGGTCACAATTTCTGCTAAAAATCTGACGTTCTGCAATTCACTCAAAAATGTTGGCAAACTGTTGCAAGTGATCCCCTGAAATGTTTTTCGGTGGAAACAGATGGGTTTTTATTATCGGAAACAGAATTAGCCCTCGACGTCTGAACAACTTTTTTTGAAAAAATCCCTAAGCCGCGCGGTCACAATTTCTGCTAAAAATCTGACGTTCTGCAATTCACTCAAAAATGTTGGCAAACTGTTGCAAGTGATCCCCTGAAATGTTTTTCGGTGGAAACAGATGGGTTTTTATCATCGGAAACAGAATTAGCCCATGTCGTCTGAACAACTTTTTTTGAAAAAATCCCTAAGCCGCGCGGTCACAATTTCTGCTAAAAATCTGACGTTCTGCAATTCACTCAAAAATGTTGGCAAACTGTTGCAAGTGATCCCCTGAAACTTTTTTCGGTGGAAACAGATGGGTTTTTATCATCGGAAACAGAATTAGCCCTCAACGTCTGAACAATTTTTTGTGAAAAAATCCCTAAGCCGCGCGGTCACAATTTGAGGAAAAATCTGACGTTCTGCAATTCACTCAAAAATGGTGCCAAACTGTTGCAAACGATCCCCTGAAAGGTTTTTCGGTGGAAACAGATGGGTTTTTATCATCGGAAACAGAATTAGTCCTCAAGGTCTGGACAACTTTTTTTGAAAAAATCCCTAAGCCGCGCGGTCACAATTTCTGCTAAAAATCTGACGTTCTGCAATTCACTCAAAAATGTTGGCAAACTGTTGCAAGTGATCCCCTGAAATGTTTTTCGGTGGAAACAGATGGGTTTTTATTATCGGAAACAGAATTAGCCCTCGACGTCTGAACAACTTTTTTTGAAAAAATTCCTAAGCCGCGCGGTCACAATTTCTGCTAAAAATCTGACGTTCTGCAATTCACTCAAAAATGTTGGCAAACCGTTGCAAGTGATCCCCTGAAATGTTTTTCGGTGGAAACAGATGGGTTTTTATCATTGGAAACAGAATTAGCCCTCGACGTCTGAACAACTTTTTTTGAGAAAATCCCTAAGCCGCGCGGTCACAATTTCTGCTAAAAATCTGACGTTCTGCAATTCACTCAAAAATGGTGCCAAACTGTTGCAAACGATCCCCTGAAAGGTTTTTCGGTGGAAACAGATGGGTTTTTATCATCGGAAACAGAATTAGCCCTCGACGTCTGAACAACTTTTTTTGAAAAAATCCCTAAGCTGCGCGGTCACAATTTCTGCTAAAAATCTGACGTTCTGCAATTCCCTCAAAAATGTTGGCAAAGTGTTGCAAGTGATCCCCTGAAATGTTTTTCCGTGGAAACAGATGGGTTTTTATCATCGGAAACAGAATGAGCCCTCGACGTCTGAACAACTTTTTTTGAAAAAATCCCTAAGCCGCGCGGTCACAATTTCTGCTAAAAATCTGACGTTCTGCAGTTCACTCAAAAATGGTCCCAAACTGTTGCAAACGATCCCCTGAAAGGTTTTTCGGTGGAAACAGATGGGTTTTTATCATCGGAAACAGAATTAGCCCTCGACGTCTGAACAACTTTTTTTGAAAAAATCCCTTAGCCGCGCGGTCACAATTTCTGCTAAAAATCTGACGTTCTGCAATTCACTCAAAAATGTTGGCAAACTGTTGCAAGTGATCCCCTGAAATGTTTTTCGGTGGAAACAGATGGGTTTTTATCATCGGAAACAGAATTAGCCCATGTCGTCTGAACAACTTTTTTTGAAAAAATCCCTAAGCCGCGCGGTCACAATTTCTGCTAAAAATCTGACGTTCTGCAATTCACTCAAAAATGTTGGCAAACTGTTGCAAGTGATCCCCTGAAACTTTTTTCGGTGGGACTTCCGGGTTGGCGCGATCGGGAAATGGCGGATTCCCTCCGAGCTCCGGAGGGAATCGGCTCAGCGGTGGATGGGTCTTTGCCGTGCCGGCGACACGGGGACCCTTAAAAACCGCAGGCGCGGAAGCCTGCGGACTGAAGACTCGGCGGGTGCCTTAAGCGCCCCCCCTGATTCGCAATGAGCCTTTTTAAAGGCTACGGAGGGGATACAGGGGACGGCGTGGCACTGAGAGTCGACCGCTACCGCCGCTGAGCGAAGCCGCGAGCCATAACTGGAGAGCGCTGACTTCCTTCCTTGAAATTCGGACTGAAAAAAGAACCCGTGAGTAATCTGGAACTGAACTTTAAAGCTTTTACCTTTTGAATTTGAGACGACCGGGGGGTGTGCTAAAAGGAAGTCCCCACACCCCCCCTTGCAGACGATCCAGAGCAACGAAATAAGAACTAAGCTGGAGTGCCTACCCTGTAAAGGGTGAGTTTTAAAAAGACAGTAACTTCCAAGATTTAGAAAGGTAAATTTGAGCAGGAGAGTGGAGTGTTGGAAGAGTCTTTGTTTTGTGGTAAACAACCCTCCCTCCCGGGCCCGGGAGCGACCTGCTTTGGAGCCTGTATAGAGGAGCAGAATTTGACAGCTGTCAAAAGCTGTCAAATGGACTATTAATAGTGAAAAAAATTGCTGTTTAAGACCTCTCCGGATTAAAAGGAGTTACAATTGAACTAAAATTTTGAGAAACAAAGAAACAATAATAGGACAGAGGATTGTTGGAGAAAAGGTTACTCAGTAACCAGATTCCCTCTAGGGGGAATTCTGTGGAATTACAATGGCTGTGGGTGGAAAGATACTGAGAGAAATCGAAAGAATGTTCTCACTGGTGGGAACCCTACAGGAGCAGACTACAGCTATGAGTAAACAATTGACGACCTTGGATTTGGAAACAAGTAGTTCTGCTGAAAGTAATGAGGGCCTGAGTGAGAAAGAACCCACAGCTGAATTTGAAACAATAAACAAAGAAGAGGAGAAGACAAAACAAGAAAGAGAACAAGTTATCTGGGAAAGTACTAACCAGAAGCCGACATCTGGAGAACACAAGCAAGGAGACTATTGGATTAAATCCACTCTAAGCCTACGAAAGATACAGAAGATGAAAGTGGAGGCCCTGGGACTTTATGGAATTCAGGAGCTCGAAATAAAGAAGTACAATTGGGGCCTCCACATAGACTTTGATTTTGACTATCAGCAAGACTTAGGCCTTGTGGAAATTCCTCAGCAGTTGCCTTTAAATATGGGAAGAGACTATGGACTGATTGGATTGATTGTTAAGGAAATCTTTCGAGACTCGATGATAGACAAAAAGGACTACCAACAAAACCGGCGGAGAGGGACTAAAAGAGAATTGAGAGCCTCGGATATCCGGAATCCAGGCTAAAAACTGTTAATTTGGACATGTCTCGGGAAAGGACGCAAAGCGGGGAGGGGAGGGAGGGAAGTATCAAATTTAAACAACACTCAAGACCAGGGGGTTTAGTATTAAGAAAATTATGTAAGAAAAAATGAGAAATCGAGGGAAGAGAATTGGGGTCCAACTTAGGGAAAATTTATTTTTGTTTTTTATAAAAGGACTAATATTAAGATGGAAGAAATGCCAACTTGCTGACATAAGTTTGGGAATAGGGATGCAGGGGAGGGGGTGGGGGGAAGTCAAGGACTAGGGTTAGAAAATAAGATTTTCGGGAACTATTCATGTTCGTTGTTTTTTATGTTTGTTTTGGTGTGTTGTTTGTGTTTATATAAAATGTGAAAACCCAATAAAAATATTTTTTTTAAAAAAAAAGAAACTTTTTCGGTGGAAACAGATGGGTTTTTATCATCGGAAACAGAATTAGCCCTCAACGTCTGAACAATTTTTTGTGAAAAAATCCCTAAGCCGCGCGGTCACAATTTGAGGAAAAATCTGACGTTCTGCAATTCACTCAAAAATGGTGCCAAACTGTTGCAAACGATCCCCTGAAAGGTTTTTCGGTGGAAACAGATGGGTTTTTATCATCGGAAACAGAATTAGTCCTCAAGGTCTGGACAACTTTTTTTGAAAAAATCCCTAAGCCGCGCGGTCACAATTTCTGCTAAAAATCTGACGTTCTGCAATTCACTCAAAAATGTTGGCAAACTGTTGCAAGTGATCCCCTGAAATGTTTTTCGGTGGAAACAGATGGGTTTTTATTATCGGAAACAGAATTAGCCCTCGACGTCTGAACAACTTTTTTTGAAAAAATTCCTAAGCCGCGCGGTCACAATTTCTGCTAAAAATCTGACGTTCTGCAATTCACTCAAAAATGTTGGCAAACCGTTGCAAGTGATCCCCTGAAATGTTTTTCGATGGAAACAGATGGGTTTTTATCATTGGAAACAGAATTAGCCCTCGACGTCTGAACAACTTTTTTTGAGAAAATCCCTAAGCCGCGCGGTCACAATTTGAGGAAAAATCTGACGTTCTGCAATTCACTCAAAAATGGTGCCAAACTGTTGCAAACGATCCCCTGAAAGGTTTTTCGGTGGAAACAGATGGGTTTTTATCATCGGAAACAGAATTAGTCCTCAAGGTCTGGACAACTTTTTTTGAAAAAATCCCTAAGCCGCGCGGTCACAATTTCTGCTAAAAATCTGACGTTCTGCAATTCACTCAAAAATGTTGGCAAACTGTTGCAAGTGATCCCCTGAAATGTTTTTCGGTGGAAACAGATGGGTTTTTATTATCGGAAACAGAATTAGCCCTCGACGTCTGAACAACTTTTTTTGAAAAAATTCCTAAGCCGCGCGGTCACAATTTCTGCTAAAAATCTGACGTTCTGCAATTCACTCAAAAATGTTGGCAAACCGTTGCAAGTGATCCCCTGAAATGTTTTTCGATGGAAACAGATGGGTTTTTATCATTGGAAACAGAATTAGCCCTCGACGTCTGAACAACTTTTTTTGAGAAAATCCCTAAGCCGCGCGGTCACAATTTCTGCTAAAAATCTGACGTTCTGCAATTCACTCAAAAATGGTGCCAAACTGTTGCAAACGATCCCCTGAAAGGTTTTTCAGTGGAAACAGATGGGTTTTTATCATCGGAAACAGAATTAGCCCTCGACGTCTGAACAACTTTTTTTGAAAAAATCCCTAAGCTGCGCGGTCACAATTTCTGCTAAAAATCTGACGTTCTGCAATTCCCTCAAAAATGTTGGCAAAGTGTTGCAAGTGATCCCCTGAAATGTTTTTCCGTGGAAACAGATGGGTTTTTATCATCGGAAACAGAATGAGCCCTCGACGTCTGAACAACTTTTTTTGAAAAAATCCCTAAGCCGCGCGGTCACAATTTCTGCTAAAAATCTGACGTTCTGCAGTTCACTCAAAAATGGTCCCAAACTGTTGCAAACGATCCCCTGAAAGGTTTTTCGGTGGAAACAGATGGGTTTTTATCATCGGAAACAGAATTAGCCCTCGACGTCTGAACAACTTTTTTTGAAAAAATCCCTTAGCCGCGCGGTCACAATTTCTGCTAAAAATCTGACGTTCTGCAATTCCCTCAAAAAGGTTGGCAAAGTGTTGCAAGTGATCCCCTGAAATGTTTTTCGGTGGAAACAGATGGGTTTTTATCATCGGAAACAGAATGAGCCCTCGACGTCTGAACAACTTTTTTTGAAAAAATCCCTAAGCCGCGCGGTCACAATTTCTGCTAAAAATCTGACGTTCTGCAGTTAACTCAAAAATGGTCCCAAACTGTTGCAAATGATCCCCTGAAAGGTTTTTCTGTGGAAACAGATGGGTTTTTATCATCGGAAACAGAATTAGCCCTCGAGGTCTGGACAACTTTTTTTGAAAAAATCCCTAAGCCGCGCGGTCACAATTTCTGCTAAAAATCTGACGTTCTGCAATTCACTCAAAAATGTTGGCAAACTGTTGCAAGTGATCCCCTGAAATGTTTTTCGGTGGAAACAGATGGGTTTTTATAATCGGAAACAGAATTAGCCCTCGACGTCTGAACAACTTTTTTTGAAAAAATCCCTAAGCCGCGCGGTTACAATTTCTGCTAAAAATCTGACGTTCTGCAATTCCCTCAAAAATGTTGGCAAACTGTTGCAAGTGATCCCCTGAAATGTTTTTTGGTGGAAACAGATGGGTTTTTATCATCGGAACCAGAATTAGCCCTCGACGTCTGAACAACTTTTTTTGAAAAAATCCCTAAGCCGCGCGGTCACAATTTCTGCTAAAAATCTGACGTTCTGCAATTCCCTCAAAAATGTTGGCAAAGTGTTGCAAGTGATCCCCTGAAATGTTTTTCGGTGGAAACAGATGGGTTTTTATCATCGGAAACAGAATTAGCCCATGTCGTCTGAACAACTTTTTTTGAAAAAATCCCTAAGCCGCGCGGTCACAATTTCTGCTAAAAATCTGACGTTCTGCAATTCACTCAAAAATGTTGGCAAACTGTTGCAAGTGATCCCCTGAAACTTTTTTCGGTGGAAACAGATGGGTTTTTATCATCGGAAACAGAATTAGCCCTCAACGTCTGAACAATTTTTTGTGAAAAAATCCCTAAGCCGCGCGGTCACAATTTGAGGAAAAATCTGACGTTCTGCAATTCACTCAAAAATGGTGCCAAACTGTTGCAAACGATCCCCTGAAAGGTTTTTCGGTGGAAACAGATGGGTTTTTATCATCGGAAACAGAATTAGTCCTCAAGGTCTGGAGAACTTTTTTTGAAAAAATCCCTAAGCCGCGCGGTCACAATTTCTGCTAAAAATCTGACGTTCTGCAATTCACTCAAAAATGTTGGCAAACTGTTGCAAGTGATCCCCTGAAATGTTTTTCGGTGGAAACAGATGGGTTTTTATTATCGGAAACAGAATTAGCCCTCGACGTCTGAACAACTTTTTTTGAAAAAATTCCTAAGCCGCGCGGTCACAATTTCTGCTAAAAATCTGACGTTCTGCAGTTCACTCAAAAATGGTCCCAAACTGTTGCAAACGATCCCCTGAAAGGTTTTTCGGTGGAAACAGATGGGTTTTTATCATCGGAAACAGAATTAGCCCTCGACGTCTGAACAACTTTTTTTGAAAAAATCCCTTAGCCGCGCGGTCACAATTTCTGCTAAAAATCTGACGTTCTGCAATTCCCTCAAAAAGGTTGGCAAAGTGTTGCAAGTGATCCCCTGAAATGTTTTTCGGTGGAAACAGATGGGTTTTTATCATCGGAAACAGAATGAGCCCTCGACGTCTGAACAACTTTTTTTGAAAAAATCCCTAAGCCGCGCGGTCACAATTTCTGCTAAAAATCTGACGTTCTGCAGTTAACTCAAAAATGGTCCCAAACTGTTGCAAATGATCCCCTGAAAGGTTTTTCTGTGGAAACAGATGGGTTTTTATCATCGGAAACAGAATTAGCCCTCGAGGTCTGGACAACTTTTTTTGAAAAAATCCCTAAGCCGCGCGGTCACAATTTCTGCTAAAAATCTGACGTTCTGCAATTCACTCAAAAATGTTGGCAAACTGTTGCAAGTGATCCCCTGAAATGTTTTTCGGTGGAAACAGATGGGTTTTTATAATCGGAAACAGAATTAGCCCTCGACGTCTGAACAACTTTTTTTGAAAAAATCCCTAAGCCGCGCGGTTACAATTTCTGCTAAAAATCTGACGTTCTGCAATTCCCTCAAAAATGTTGGCAAACTGTTGCAAGTGATCCCCTGAAATGTTTTTTGGTGGAAACAGATGGGTTTTTATCATCGGAACCAGAATTAGCCCTCGACGTCTGAACAACTTTTTTTGAAAAAATCCCTAAGCCGCGCGGTCACAATTTCTGCTAAAAATCTGACGTTCTGCAATTCCCTCAAAAATGTTGGCAAAGTGTTGCAAGTGATCCCCTGAAATGTTTTTCGGTGGAAACAGATGGGTTTTTATCATCGGAAACAGAATTAGCCCATGTCGTCTGAACAACTTTTTTTGAAAAAATCCCTAAGCCGCGCGGTCACAATTTCTGCTAAAAATCTGACGTTCTGCAATTCACTCAAAAATGTTGGCAAACTGTTGCAAGTGATCCCCTGAAACTTTTTTCGGTGGAAACAGATGGGTTTTTATCATCGGAAACAGAATTAGCCCTCAACGTCTGAACAATTTTTTGTGAAAAAATCCCTAAGCCGCGCGGTCACAATTTGAGGAAAAATCTGACGTTCTGCAATTCACTCAAAAATGGTGCCAAACTGTTGCAAACGATCCCCTGAAAGGTTTTTCGGTGGAAACAGATGGGTTTTTATCATCGGAAACAGAATTAGTCCTCAAGGTCTGGAGAACTTTTTTTGAAAAAATCCCTAAGCCGCGCGGTCACAATTTCTGCTAAAAATCTGACGTTCTGCAATTCACTCAAAAATGTTGGCAAACTGTTGCAAGTGATCCCCTGAAATGTTTTTCGGTGGAAACAGATGGGTTTTTATTATCGGAAACAGAATTAGCCCTCGACGTCTGAACAACTTTTTTTGAAAAAATTCCTAAGCCGCGCGGTCACAATTTCTGCTAAAAATCTGACGTTCTGCAGTTCACTCAAAAATGGTCCCAAACTGTTGCAAACGATCCCCTGAAAGGTTTTTCGGTGGAAACAGATGGGTTTTTATCATCGGAAACAGAATTAGCCCTCGACGTCTGAACAACTTTTTTTGAAAAAATCCCTTAGCCGCGCGGTCACAATTTCTGCTAAAAATCTGACGTTCTGCAATTCCCTCAAAAAGGTTGGCAAAGTGTTGCAAGTGATCCCCTGAAATGTTTTTCGGTGGAAACAGATGGGTTTTTATCATCGGAAACAGAATGAGCCCTCGACGTCTGAACAACTTTTTTTGAAAAAATCCCTAAGCCGCGCGGTCACAATTTCTGCTAAAAATCTGACGTTCTGCAGTTAACTCAAAAATGGTCCCAAACTGTTGCAAATGATCCCCTGAAAGGTTTTTCTGTGGAAACAGATGGGTTTTTATCATCGGAAACAGAATTAGCCCTCGAGGTCTGGACAACTTTTTTTGAAAAAATCCCTAAGCCGCGCGGTCACAATTTCTGCTAAAAATCTGACGTTCTGCAATTCACTCAAAAATGTTGGCAAACTGTTGCAAGTGATCCCCTGAAATGTTTTTCGGTGGAAACAGATGGGTTTTTATAATCGGAAACAGAATTAGCCCTCGACGTCTGAACAACTTTTTTTGAAAAAATCCCTAAGCCGCGCGGTTACAATTTCTGCTAAAAATCTGACGTTCTGCAATTCCCTCAAAAATGTTGGCAAACTGTTGCAAGTGATCCCCTGAAATGTTTTTTGGTGGAAACAGATGGGTTTTTATCATCGGAACCAGAATTAGCCCTCGACGTCTGAACAACTTTTTTTGAAAAAATCCCTAAGCCGCGCGGTCACAATTTCTGCTAAAAATCTGACGTTCTGCAATTCCCTCAAAAATGTTGGCAAAGTGTTGCAAGTGATCCCCTGAAATGTTTTTCGGTGGAAACAGATGGGTTTTTATCATCGGAAACAGAATTAGCCCATGTCGTCTGAACAACTTTTTTTGAAAAAATCCCTAAGCCGCGCGGTCACAATTTCTGCTAAAAATCTGACGTTCTGCAATTCACTCAAAAATGTTGGCAAACTGTTGCAAGTGATCCCCTGAAACTTTTTTCGGTGGAAACAGATGGGTTTTTATCATCGGAAACAGAATTAGCCCTCAACGTCTGAACAATTTTTTGTGAAAAAATCCCTAAGCCGCGCGGTCACAATTTGAGGAAAAATCTGACGTTCTGCAATTCACTCAAAAATGGTGCCAAACTGTTGCAAACGATCCCCTGAAAGGTTTTTCGGTGGAAACAGATGGGTTTTTATCATCGGAAACAGAATTAGTCCTCAAGGTCTGGAGAACTTTTTTTGAAAAAATCCCTAAGCCGCGCGGTCACAATTTCTGCTAAAAATCTGACGTTCTGCAATTCACTCAAAAATGTTGGCAAACTGTTGCAAGTGATCCCCTGAAATGTTTTTCGGTGGAAACAGATGGGTTTTTATCATCGGAAACAGAATTAGCCCTCGACGTCTGAACAACTTTTTTTGAAAAAATTCCTAAGCCGCGCGGTCACAATTTCTGCTAAAAATCTGACGTTCTGCAATTCACTCAAAAATGTTGGCAAACCGTTGCAAGTGATCCCCTGAAATGTTTTTCTGTGGAAACAGATCGGTTTTTATCATTGGAAACAGAATTAGCCCTCGACGTCTGAACAACTTTTTTTGAGAAAATCCCTAAGCCGCGCGGTCACAATTTCTGCTAAAAATCTGACGTTCTGCAATTCACTCAAAAATGGTGCCAAACTGTTGCAATCGATCCCCTGAAAGGTTTTTCGGTGGAAACAGATGGGTTTTTATCATCGGAAACAGAATTAGCCCTCGACGTCTGAACAACTTTTTTTGAAAAAATCCCTAAGCTGCGCGGTCACAATTTCTGCTAAAAATCTGACGTTCTGCAATTCCCTCAAAAATGTTGGCAAACTGTTGCAAGTGATCCCCTGAAATGTTTTTCCGTGGAAACAGATGGGTTTTTATCATCGGAAACAGAATGAGCCCTCGACGTCTGAACAACTTTTTTTGAAAAAATCCCTAAGCCGCGCGGTCACAATTTCTGCTAAAAATCTGACGTTCTGCAGTTCACTCAAAAATGGTCCCAAACTGTTGCAAACGATCCCCTGAAAGGTTTTTCGGTGGAAACAGATGGGTTTTTATCATCGGAAACAGAATTAGCCCTCGACGTCTGAACAACTTTTTTTGAAAAAATCCCTTAGCCGCGCGGTCACAATTTCTGCTAAAAATCTGACGTTCTGCAATTCACTCAAAAATGTTGGCAAACTGTTGCAAGTGATCCCCTGAAATGTTTTTCGGTGGAAACAGATGGGTTTTTATTATCGGAAACAGAATTAGCCCTCGACGTCTGAACAACTTTTTTTGAAAAAATTCCTAAGCCGCGCGGTCACAATTTCTGCTAAAAATCTGACGTTCTGCAATTCACTCAAAAATGTTGGCAAACCGTTGCAAGTGATCCCCTGAAATGTTTTTCGGTGGAAACAGATGGGTTTTTATCATTGGAAACAGAATTAGCCCTCGAGGTCTGAACAACTTTTTTTGAAAAAATCCCTTAGCCGCGCGGTCACAATTTCTGCTAAAAATCTGACGTTCTGCAATTCACTCAAAAATGTTGGCAAAGTGTTGCAAGTGATCCCCTGAAATGTTTTTCGGTGGAAACAGATGGGTTTTTATCATCGGAAACAGAATTAGCCCTCGACGTCTGAACAACTTTTTTTGAAAAAATCCCTAAGCCGCGCGGTCACAATTTCTGCTAAAAATCTGACGTTCTGCAGTTCACTCAAAAATGTTGGCAAAGTGTTGCAAGTGATCCCCTGAAATGTTTTTCGGTGGAAACAGATGGGTTTTTATCATCGGAAACAGAATGAGCCCTCGACGTCTGAACAACTTTTTTTGAAAAAATCCCTAAGCCGCGCGGTCACAATTTCTGCTAAAAATCTGACGTTCTGCAGTTCACTCAAAAATGGTCCCAAACTGTTGCAAATGATCCCCTGAAAGGTTTTTCTGTGGAAACAGATGGGTTTTTATCATCGGAAACAGAATTAGCCCTCGAGGTCTGGACAACTTTTTTTGAAAAAATCCCTAAGCCGCGCGGTCACAATTTCTGCTAAAAATCTGACGTTCTGCAGTTCACTCAAAAATGGTCCCAAACTGTTGCAAACGATCCCCTGAAAGGTTTATCGGTGGAAACAGATGGGTTTTTATCATCGGAAACAGAATTAGCCCTCGACGTCTGAACAACTTTTTTTGAAAAAATCCCTTAGCCGCGCGGTCACAATTTCTGCTAAAAATCTGACGTTCTGCAATTCCCTCAAAAATGTTGGCAAAGTGTTGCAAGTGATCCCCTGAAATGTTTTTCGGTGGAAACAGATGGGTTTTTATCATCGGAAACAGAATGAGCCCTCGACGTCTGAACAACTTTTTTTGAAAAAATCCCTAAGCCGCGCGGTCACAATTTCTGCTAAAAATCTGACGTTCTGCAGTTAACTCAAAAATGGTCCCAAACTGTTGCAAATGATCCCCTGAAAGGTTTTTCTGTGGAAACAGATGGGTTTTTATCATCGGAAACAGAATTAGCCCTCGAGGTCTGAACAACTTTTTTTGAAAAAATCCCTAAGCCGCGCGGTTACAATTTCTGCTAAAAATCTGACGTTCTGCAATTCCCTCAAAAATGTTGGCAAACTGTTGCAAGTGATCCCCTGAAATGTTTTTC
This sequence comes from Podarcis bocagei, assembly GCF_964188305.1. Classification (NCBI taxonomy): domain Eukaryota; kingdom Metazoa; phylum Chordata; class Lepidosauria; order Squamata; family Lacertidae; genus Podarcis; species Podarcis bocagei. Next base: position 58,738 of record NW_027670320.1, read on the forward strand.
CGTGGAAACAGATGGGTTTTTATCATCGGAAACAGAATGAGCCCTCGACGTCTGAACAACTTTTTTTGAAAAAATCCCTAAGCCGCGCGGTCACAATTTCTGCTAAAAATCTGACGTTCTGCAGTTCACTCAAAAATGGTCCCAAACTGTTGCAAACGATCCCCTGAAAGGTTTTTCGGTGGAAACAGATGGGTTTTTATCATCGGAAACAGAATTAGCCCTCGACGTCTGAACAACTTTTTTTGAAAAAATCCCTTAGCCGCGCGGTCACAATTTCTGCTAAAAATCTGACGTTCTGCAATTCACTCAAAAATGTTGGCAAACTGTTGCAAGTGATCCCCTGAAATGTTTTTCGGTGGAAACAGATGGGTTTTTATTATCGGAAACAGAATTAGCCCTCGACGTCTGAACAACTTTTTTTGAAAAAATTCCTAAGCCGCGCGGTCACAATTTCTGCTAAAAATCTGACGTTCTGCAATTCACTCAAAAATGTTGGCAAACCGTTGCAAGTGATCCCCTGAAATGTTTTTCGGTGGAAACAGATGGGTTTTTATCATTGGAAACAGAATTAGCCCTCGAGGTCTGAACAACTTTTTTTGAAAAAATCCCTTAGCCGCGCGGTCACAATTTCTGCTAAAAATCTGACGTTCTGCAATTCACTCAAAAATGTTGGCAAACTGTTGCAAGTGATCCCCTGAAATGTTTTTCGGTGGAAACAGATGGGTTTTTATCATCGGAAACAGAATTAGCCCATGTCGTCTGAACAACTTTTTTTGAAAAAATCCCTAAGCCGCGCGGTCACAATTTCTGCTAAAAATCTGACGTTCTGCAATTCACTCAAAAATGTTGGCAAACTGTTGCAAGTGATCCCCTGAAACTTTTTTCGGTGGAAACAGATGGGTTTTTATCATCGGAAACAGAATTAGCCCTCAACGTCTGAACAATTTTTTGTGAAAAAATCCCTAAGCCGCGCGGTCACAATTTGAGGAAAAATCTGACGTTCTGCAATTCACTCAAAAATGGTGCCAAACTGTTGCAAACGATCCCCTGAAAGGTTTTTCGGTGGAAACAGATGGGTTTTTATCATCGGAAACAGAATTAGTCCTCAAGGTCTGGACAACTTTTTTTGAAAAAATCCCTAAGCCGCGCGGTCACAATTTCTGCTAAAAATCTGACGTTCTGCAATTCACTCAAAAATGTTGGCAAACTGCTGCAAGTGATCCCCTGAAATGTTTTTCGGTGGAAACAGATGGGTTTTTATTATCGGAAACAGAATTAGCCCTCGACGTCTGAACAACTTTTTTTGAAAAAATTCCTAAGCCGCGCAGTCACAATTTCTGCTAAAAATCTGACGTTCTGCAATTCACTCAAAAATGGTGCCAAACTGTTGCAAACGATCCCCTGAAAGGTTTTTCGGTGGAAACAGATGGGTTTTTATCATCGGAAACAGAATTAGCCCTCGACGTCTGAACAACTTTTTTTGAAAAAATCCCTAAGCTGCGCGGTCACAATTTCTGCTAAAAATCTGACGTTCTGCAATTCCCTCAAAAATGTTGGCAAAGTGTTGCAAGTGATCCCCTGAAATGTTTTTCCGTGGAAACAGATGGGTTTTTATCATCGGAAACAGAATGAGCCCTCGACGTCTGAACAACTTTTTTTGAAAAAATCCCTAAGCCGCGCGGTCACAATTTCTGCTAAAAATCTGACGTTCTGCAGTTCACTCAAAAATGGTCCCAAACTGTTGCAAACGATCCCCTGAAAGGTTTTTCGGTGGAAACAGATGGGTTTTTATCATCGGAAACAGAATTAGCCCTCGACGTCTGAACAACTTTTTTTGAAAAAATCCCTTAGCCGCGCGGTCACAATTTCTGCTAAAAATCTGACCTTCTGCAATTCACTCAAAAATGTTGGCAAAGTGTTGCAAGCGATCCCCTGAAATGTTTTTCGGTGGAAACAGATGGGTTTTTATCATCGGAAACAGAATTAGCCCTCGACGTATGAACAACTTTTTTTGAAAAAATCCCTAAGCCGCGCGGTCACAATTTCTGCTAAAAATCTGACGTTCTGCAATTCCCTCAAAAATGTTGGCAAAGTGTTGCAAGTGATCCCCTGAAATGTTTTTCGGTGGAAACAGATGGGTTTTTATCATCGGAAACAGAATGAGCCCTCGACGTCTGAACAATTTTTTGTGAAAAAATCCCTAAGCCGCACGGTCACAATTTGAGGAAAAATCTGACGTTCTGCAATTCACTCAAAAATGGTGCCAAACTGTTGCAAACGATCCCCTGAAAGGTTTTTCGGTGGAAACAGATGGGTTTTTATCATCGGAAACAGAATTAGCCCTCGACGTCTAAACAACTTTTTTTGAAAAAATCCCTAAGCCGCGCGGTCACAATTTCTGCTAAAAATCTGACGTTCTGCAATTCACTCAAAAATGTTGGCAAACCGTTGCAAGTGATCCCCTGAAATGTTTTTCGGTGGAAACAGATGGGTTTTTATCATTGGAAACAGAATTAGCCCTCGACGTCTGAACAACTTTTTTTGAGAAAATCCCTAAGCCGCACGGTCACAATTTCTGCTAAAAATCTGACGTTCTGCAATTCACTCAAAAATGTTGGCAAACTGTTGCAAGTGATCCCCTGAAATGTTTTTCGGTGGAAACAAATGCGTTTTTATTATCGGAAACAGAATTAGCCCTCGACGTCTGAACAACTTTTTTTGAAAAAATCCCTAAGCCGCGCGGTCACAATTTCTGCTAAAAATCTGACGTTCTGCAATTCACTCAAAAATGTTGGCAAACCGTTGCAAGTGATCCCCTGAAATGTTTTTCGGTGGAAACAGATGGGTTTTTATCATTGGAAACAGAATTAGCCCTCGATGTCTGAACAACTTTTTTTGAGAAAATCCCTAAGCCGCGCGGTCACAATTTCTGCTAAAAATCTGACGTTCTGCAATTCACTCAAAAATGGTGCCAAACTGTTGCAAACGATCCCCTGAAATGTTTTTCTGTGGAAACAGATGGGTTTTTATCATCGGAAACAGAATGAGCCCTCGACGTCTGAACAACTTTTTTTGAAAAAATCCCTAAGCCGCGCAGTCACAATTTCTGCTAAAAATCTGACGTTCTGCAATTCACTCAAAAATGTTGGCAAACTGTTGCAAGTGATCCCCTGAAATGTTTTACGGTGGAAACAGATGGGTTTTTATCATTGGAAATAGAATTAGCCCATGTCGTCTGAACAACTTTTTTTGAAAAAATCCCTAAGCCGCGCGGTCACAATTTCTGCTAAAAATCTGACGTTCTGCAATTCACTCAAAAATGTTGGCAAACTGTTGCAAGTAATCCCCTGAAATGTTTTTCGGTGGAAACAGATGGGTTTTTATCATCGTAAACAGAATTAGTCCTCGAGGTCTGGACAACTTTTTTTGAAAAAATCCCTAAGCCGCGCGGTCACAATTTCTGCTAAAAATCTGACGTTCTGCAGTTCACTCAAAAATGGTCCCAAACTGTTGGAAATGATCCCCTGAAAGGTTTTTCTGTGGAAACAGATGGGTTTTTATCATCGGAAACAGAATTAGCCCATGTCGTCTGAACAACTTTTTTTGAAAAAATCCCTAAGCCGCGCGGTCACAATTTCTGCTAAAAATCTGACGTTCTGCTATTCCCTCAAAAATGTTGGCAAAGTGTTGCAAGTGATCCCCTGAAATGTTTTTCGGTGGAAACAGATGGGTTTTTATCATCGGAAACAGAATTAGCCCTCGACGTCTGAACAACTTTTTTTGAAAAAATCCCTAAGCCGCGCGGTCACAATTTCTGCTAAAAATCTGACGTTCTGCAATTCACTCAAAAATGTTGGCAAACTGTTGCAAGTGATCCCCTGAAAGGTTTTTCGGTGGAAACAGATGGGTTTTTATCATCGGAAACAGAATTAGCCCATGTCGTCTGAACAACTTTTTTTGAAAAAATCCCTAAGCCACAATTTCTGCTAAAAATCTGACGTTCTGCAATTCCCTCAAAAATGTTGGCAAAGTGTTGCAAGTGATCCCCTGAAATGTTTTTCCGTGGAAACAGATGGGTTTTTATCATCGGAAACAGAATGAGCCCTCGACGTCTGAACAACTTTTTTTGAAAAAATCCCTAAGCCGTGCGGTCACAATTTCTGCTAAAAATCTGACGTTCTGCAGTTCACTCAAAAATGGTCCCAAACTGTTGCAAATGATCCCCTGAAATGTTTTTCGTTGGAAACAGATGGGTTTTTATCATAGGAAACAGAATTAGCCCTCGACGTCTGAACAACTTTTTTTGAAAAAATCCCTAAGCCGCGCGGTCACAATTACTGCTAAAAATCTGATGTTCTGCAATTCACTCAAAAATGTTGGCAAACTGTTGCAAATGATCCCCTGAAATGTTTTTCGGTGGAAACAGATGGGTTTTTATCATCGGAAACAGAATTAGCCCTCGACGTCTGAACAACTTTTTTTGAAAAAATCCCTAAGCCGCGCGGTCACAATTTCTGCTAAAAATCTGACGTTCTGCAATTCGTTCAAAAATGGTCCCAAACTGTTGCAAACGATCCCTGAAAGGTTTTTCGGTGGAAACAGATGGGTTTTTATCATCGGAAACAGAATTAGCCCTCGACGTCTGAACAACTTTTTGTGAAAAAATCCCTAAGCCGCGCGGTCACAATTTCTGCTAAAAATCTGACGTTCTGCAATTCACTCAAAAATGTTGGCAAACTGTTGCAAGTGATCCCCTGAAATGTTTTTCGGTAGAAAAAGATGGGTTTTTATCATCGGAAACAGAATGAGCCCTCGACGTCTGAACAACTTTTTTTGAAAAAATCCCTAAGCCGCGCGGTCACAATTTCTGCTAAAAATCTGACGTTCTGCAATTCACTCAAAAATGTTGGCAAACTGTTGCAAGTGATCCCCTAAAATGTTTTTCTGTGGAAACAGATCGGTTTTTATAATCGGAAACAGAATTAGCCCTCGACGTCTGAACAACTTTTTTTGAAAAAATCCCTAAGCCGCGCGGTCACAATTTCTGCTAAAAATCTGACGTTCTGCAATTCACTCAAAAATGTTGGCAAACTGTTGCAAGTGATCCCCTGAAATGTTTTTCGGTGGAAACAGATGCGTTTTTATCATTGGAAACAGAATTAGCCCTCGACGTCTGAACAACTTTTTTTTAAAAAACAACATAGCCTCGCGGTCACAATTTCTGCTAAAAATCTGACGTTCTGCAATTCACTCAAAAATGTTGGCAAAGTGTAGCAAGTGATCCCCTGAAATGTTTTTCGGTGGAAACAGATGGGTTTTTATCATCGTAAACAGAATTAGCCCTCGACGTCTGAACAACTTTTTTTGAAAAAATCCCTAAGCCGCGCGGTCACAATTTCTGCTAAAAATCTGACGTTCTGCAATTCACTCAAAAATGTTGGCAAACTGTTGCAAGTGATCCCCTGAAATGTTTTTCGGTGGAAACAGATGCGTTTTTATCATTGGAAACAGAATTAGCCCTCGACGTCTGAACAACTTTTTTTAAAAAAACAACATAGCCTCGCGGTCACAATTTCTGCTAAAAATCTGACGTTCTGCAATTCACTCAAAAATGTTGGCAAAGTGTAGCAAGTGATCCCCTGAAATGTTTTTCGGTGGAAACAGATGGGTTTTTATCATCGTAAACAGAATTAGCCCTCGACGTCTGAACAACTTTTTTTGAAAAAATCCCTAAGCCGCGCGGTCACAATTTCTGCTAAAAATCTGACGTTCTGCAATTCACTCAAAAATGTTGGCAAACTGTTGCAAGTAATCCCCTGAAATGTTTTTCGGTGGAAACAGATGGGTTTTTATCATCGTAAACAGAATTAGTCCTCGAGGTCTGGACAACTTTTTTTGAAAAAATCCCTAAGCCGCGCGGTCACAATTTCTGCTAAAAATCTGACGTTCTGCAGTTCACTCAAAAATGGTCCCAAACTGTTGGAAATGATCCCCTGAAAGGTTTTTCTGTGGAAACAGATGGGTTTTTATCATCGGAAACAGAATTAGCCCATGTCGTCTGAACAACTTTTTTTGAAAAAATCCCTAAGCCGCGCGGTCAAAATTTCTGCTAAAAATCTGACGTTCTGCTATTCCCTCAAAAATGTTGGCAAAGTGTTGCAAGTGATCCCCTGAAATGTTTTTCGGTGGAAACAGATGGGTTTTTATCATCGGAAACAGAATTAGCCCTCGACGTCTGAACAACTTTTTTTGAAAAAATCCCTAAGCCGCGCGGTCACAATTTCTGCTAAAAATCTGACGTTCTGCAATTCACTCAAAAATGGTGCCAAACTGTTGCAAACGATCCCCTGAAAGGTTTTTCGGTGGAAACAGATGGGTTTTTATCATCGGAAACAGAATTAGCCCTCGACGTCTGAACAACTTTTTTTGAAAAAATCCCTAAGCCGCGCGGTCACAATTTCTGCTAAAAATCTGACGTTCTGCAATTCCCTCAAAAATGTTGGCAAAGTGTTGCAAGTGATCCCCTGAAATGTTTTTCCGTGGAAACAGATGGGTTTTTATCATCGGAAACAGAATGAGCCCTCGACGTCTGAACAACTTTTTTTGAAAAAATCCCTAAGCCGTGCGGTCAAAATTTCTGCTAAAAATCTGACGTTCTGCAGTTCACTCAAAAATGGTCCCAAACTGTTGCAAATGATCCCCTGAAATGTTTTTCGTTGGAAACAGATGGGTTTTTATCATAGGAAACAGAATTAGCCCTCGACGTCTGAACAACTTTTTTTGAAAAAATCCCTAAGCCGCGCGGTCACAATTTCTGCTAAAAATCTGACGTTCTGCAATTCACTCAAAAATGTTGGCAAACTGTTGCAAGTGATCCCCTGAAATGTTTTTCGGTGGAAACAGATGCGTTTTTATCATTGGAAACAGAATTAGCCCTCGACGTCTGAACAACTTTTTTTTAAAAAACAACATAGCCTCGCGGTCACAATTTCTGCTAAAAATCTGACGTTCTGCAATTCCCTCAAAAATGTTGGCAAAGTGTTGCAAGTGATCCCCTGAAATGCTTTTCGGTGGAAACAGATGGGTTTTTATCATCGGAAAGAGAATTAGCCCTCGACGTCTGAACAACTTTTTTGGAAAAAATCCCTAACCCGCGCGGTCACAATTTTTGCTAAAAATCTGACGTTCCGCAATTCACTCAAAAATGTTGGCAAACTGTTGCAAGTGATCCCCTGAAATGTTTTTCGGTGGAAACAGATGGTTTTTTATCATCGGAAACAGAATTAGCCCTCGACGTCTGAACAACTTTTTTTGAAAAAATCCCTAAGCCGCGCGGTCACAATTTCTGCTAAAAATCTGATGTTCTGCAATTCACTCAAAAATGTTGGCAAACTGTTGCAAATGATCCCCTGAAATGTTTTTCGGTGGAAACAGATGGTTTTTTATCATCGGAAACAGAATTAGCCCTCGACGTCTGAACAACTTTTTTTGAAAAAATCCCTAAGCCGAGCGGTCACAATTTCTGCTAAAAATCTGACGTTCTGCAGTTCACTCAAAAATGGTCCCAAACTGTTGCAAATGATCCCCTGAAATGTTTTTCGTTGGAAACAGATGGGTTTTTATCACCGGAAACAGAATTAGCCCTCGACGTCTGAACAACTTTTTTTGAAAAAATCCCTAAGCCGCGCGGTCACAATTTCTGCTAAAAATCTGATGTTCTGCAATTCACTCAAAAATGTTGGCAAACTGTTGCAAATGATCCCCTGAAAGGTTTTTCGGTGGAAACAGATGGGTTTTTATCATCGGAAACAGAATTAGCCCTCGACGTCTGAACAACTTTTTTTGAAAAAATCCCTAAGCCGCGCGGTCACAATTTCTGCTAAAAATCTGACGTTCTGCAATTCATTCAAAAATGGTCCCAAACTGTTGCAAACGATCCCCTGAAAGGTTTTTCGGTGGAAACAGATGGGTTTTTATCATCGGAAACAGAATTAGCCCTCGACGTCTGAACAACTTTTTTGGAAAAAATCCCTAACCCGCGCGGTCACAATTTCTGCTAAAAATCTGACGTTCTGCAGTTCACTCAAAAATGGTCCCAAACTGTTGCAAGTGATCCCCTGAAATGTTTTTCGGTGGAAACAGATCGGTTTTTTATCATCGGAAACAGAATTAGCCCTCGACGTCTGAACAACTTTTTTTGAAAAAATCCCTAAGCCGCGCGGTCACAATTTCTGCTAAAAATCTGACGTTCTGCAATTCACTCAAAAATGTTGGCAAACTGTTGCAAGTGATCCCCTGAAATGTTTTTCGGTGGAAACAGATGCGTTTTTATCATTGGAAACAGAATTAGCCCTCGACGTCTGAACAACTTTTTTTGAAAAAATCACATAGCCGCGCGGTCACAATTTCTGCTAAAAATCTGACGTTCTGCAATTCCCTCAATAATGTTGGCAAACTGTTGCAAATGATCCCCTGAAATGTTTTTCGTTGGAAACAGATGGGTTTTTATCACCGGAAACAGAATTAGCCCTCGAGGTCTGAACAACTTTTTTGGAAAAAATCCCTAAGCCGCGCGGTCACAATTTCTGCTAAAAATCTGACGTTCCGCAATTCACTCAAAAATGTTGGCAAACTGTTGCAAATGATCCCCTGAAATGTTTTTCGGTGGAAACAGATGGGTTTTTATCATCGGAAACAGAATTAGCCCTCGACGTCTGAAGAACTTTTTTTGAAAAAATCCCTAAGCCGCGCGGTCACAATTTCTGCTAAAAATCTGACGTTCTGCAATTCATTCAAAAATGGTCCCAAACTGTTGCAAGTGATCCCCTAAAATGTTTTTCTGTGGAAACAGATCGGTTTTTATAATCGGAAACAGAATTAGCCCTCGACGTCTGAACAACTTTTTTGGAAAAAATCCCTAACCCGCGCGGTCACAATTTCTGCTAAAAATCTGACGTTCTGCAGTTCACTCAAAAATGGTCCCAATTTGTTGCAAATGATTCCCTCAAATGTTTTTCTGTGGAAACAGATCGGTTTTTATAATCGGAAACAGAATTAGCCCTCGACGTCTGAACAACTTTTATTGAAAAAATCCCTAAGCCGCGCGGTCACAATTTCTGCTAAAAATCTGACGTTCTGCAATTCACTCAAAAATGTTGGCAAACTGTTGCAAGTGATCCCCTGAAATGTTTTTCGGTGGAAACAGATGCGTTTTTATCATTGGAAACAGAATTAGCCCTCGACGTCTGAACAACTTTTTTTGAAAAAATCACATAGCCGCGCGGTCACAATTTCTGCTAAAAATCTGACGTTCTGCAATTCCCTCAAAAATGTTGGCAAAGTGTTGCAAGTGATCCCCTGAAATGCTTTTCGGTGGAAACAGATGGGTTTTTATCATCGGAAAGAGAATTAGCCCTCGACGTCTGAACAACTTTTTTGGAAAAAATCCCTAACCCGCGCGGTCACAATTTTTGCTAAAAATCTGACGTTCCGCAATTCACTCAAAAATGTTGGCAAACTGTTGCAAGTGATCCCCTGAAATGTTTTTTGGTGGAAACAGATGGTTTTTTATCATCGGAAACAGAATTAGCCCTCGACGTCTGAACAACTTTTTTTGAAAAAATCCCTAAGCCGCGCGGTCACAATTTCTGCTAAAAATCTGATGTTCTGCAATTCACTCAAAAATGTTGGCAAACTGTTGCAAATGATCCCCTGAAATGTTTTTCGGTGGAAACAGATGGTTTTTTATCATCGGAAACAGAATTAGCCCTCGACGTCTGAACAACTTTTTTTGAAAAAATCCCTAAGCCGTGCGGTCACAATTTCTGCTAAAAATCTGACGTTCTGCAGTTCACTCAAAAATGGTCCCAAACTGTTGCAAATGATCCCCTGAAATGTTTTTCGTTGGAAACAGATGGGTTTTTATCACCGGAAACAGAATTAGCCCTCGACGTCTGAACAACTTTTTTTGAAAAAATCCCTAAGCCGCGCGGTCACAATTTCTGCTAAAAATCTGATGTTCTGCAACTCACTCAAAAATGTTGGCAAACTGTTGCAAATGATCCCCTGAAATGTTTTCGGTGGAAACAGATGGGTTTTTATCATCGGAAACAGAATTAGCCCTCGACGTCTGAACAACTTTTTTGGAAAAAATCCCTAACCCGCGCGGTCACAATTTCTGCTAAAAATCTGACGTTCTGCAGTTCACTCAAAAATGGTCCCAAACTGTTGCAAATGATTCCCTGAAATGTTTTTCGGTGGAAACAGATGGGTTTTTATCATCGGAAACAGAATTAGCCCTCGACGTCTGAACAACTTTTTTGGAAAAAATCCCTAACCCGCGCGGTCACAATTTCTGCTAAAAATCTGACGTTCTGCAGTTCACTCAAAAATGGTCCCAATTTGTTGCAAATGATTCCCTCAAATGTTTTTCTGTGGATACAGATCGGTTTTTATAATCGGAAACAGAATTAGCCCTCGACGTCTGAACAACTTTTTTTGAAAAAATCCCTAAGCCGCGCGGTCACAATTTCTGCTAAAAATCTGACGTTCTGCAATTCACTCAAAAATGTTGGCAAACTGTTGCAAGTGATCCCCTGAAATGTTTTTCGGTGGAAACAGATGCGTTTTTATCATTGGAAACAGAATTAGCCCTCGACGTCTGAACAACTTTTTTTGAAAAAATCACATAGCCGCGCGGTCACAATTTCTGCTAAAAATCTGACGTTCTGCAATTCCCTCAAAAATGTTGGCAAAGTGTTGCAAGTGATCCCCTGAAATGCTTTTCGGTGGAAACAGATGGGTTTTTATCATCGGAATGAGAATTAGCCCTCGACGTCTGAACAACTTTTTTGGAAAAAATCCCTAACCCGCGCGGTCACAATTTTTGCTAAAAATCTGACGTTCCGCAATTCACTCAAAAATGTTGGCAAACTGTTGCAAGTGATCCCCTGAAATGTTTTTCGGTGGAAACAGATGGTTTTTTATCATCGGAAACAGAATTAGCCCTCGACGTCTGAACAACTTTTTTTGAAAAAATCCCTAAGCCGCGCGGTCACAATTTCTGCTAAAAATCTGATGTTCTGCAGTTCACTCAAAAATGGTCCCAAACTGTTGCAAATGATCCCCTGAAATGTTTTTCGTTGGAAACAGATGGGTTTTTATCACCGGAAACAGAATTAGCCCTCGACGTCTGAACAACTTTTTTTGAAAAAATCCCTAAGCCGCGCGGTCACAATTTCTGCTAAAAATCTGATGTTCTGCAACTCACTCAAAAATGTTGGCAAACTGTTGCAAATGATCCCCTGAAATGTTTTCGGTGGAAACAGATGGGTTTTTATCATCGGAAACAGAATTAGCCCTCGACGTCTGAACAACTTTTTTTGAAAAAATCCCTAAGCCGCGCGGTCACAATTTCTGCTAAAAATCTGACGTTCTGCAATTCATTCAAAAATGGTCCCAAACTGTTGCAAACGATCCCCTGAAAGGTTTTTCGGTGGAAACAGATGGGTTTTTATCATCGGAAACAGAATTAGCCCTCGACGTCTGAACAACTTTTTTGGAAAAAATCCCTAACCCGCGCGGTCACAATTTCTGCTAAAAATCTGACGTTCTGCAGTTCACTCAAAAATGGTCCCAAACTGTTGCAAATGATTCCCTGAAATGTTTTTCGTTGGAAACAGATGGGTTTTTATCATCGGAAACAGAATTAGCCCTCGACGTCTGAACAACTTTTTTTGAAAAAATCCCTAAGCCGCGCGGTCACAATTTCTGCTAAAAATCTGACGTTCTGCAATTCACTCAAAAATGTTGGCAAACTGTTGCAAGTGATCCCCTGAAATGTTTTTCGGTGAAAACAGATGGGTTTTTATCATCGGAAACAGAATTAGCCCTCGACGTCTGAACCACCTTTTTTCAAAAAATCCCTAAGCCGCGCGGTCACAATTTTTGCTAAAAATCTGACGTTCTGCAATTCACTCAAAAATGTTGGCAAACTGTTGCAAGTGATCCCCTGAAATGTTTTTCGGTGGAAACTGATGGGTTTTTATCATCGGAAACAGAATTAGCCATCGACGTCTGAACAACTTTTTTTGAAAAAATCCCTAAGCCGCGCGGTCACAATTTCTGCTAAAAATCTTATGTTCTGCAATTCACTCAAAAATGTTGGCAAACTGTTGCAAATGATCCCCTGAAATGTTTTTCGGTGGAAACAGATGGGTTTTTATCATCGGAAACAGAATTAGCCCTCGACGTCTGAACAACTTTTTTTGAAAAAATCCCTAAGCCGCGCGGTCACAATTTCTGCTAAAAATCTGACGTTCTGCAATTCGTTCAAAAATGGTCCCAAACTGTTGCAAACGATCCCCTGAAAGGTTTTTCGGTGTAAACAGATGGGTTTTTATCATCGGAAACAGAATTAGCCCTCGACGTCTGAACAACTTTTTTTGAAAAAATCCCTAAGCCGCGCGGTCACAATTTCTGCTAAAAATCTGACGTTCTGCAATTCCCTCAAAAATGTTGGCAAAGTGTTGCAAGTGATCCCCTGAAATGTTTTTCCGTGGAAACAGATGGGTTTTTATCATCGGAAACAGAATTAGCCCTAGACGTCTGAACAACTTTTTTTGAAAAAATCCCTAAGCCGTGCGGTCACAATTTCTGCTAAAAATCTGACGTTCTGCAGTTCACTCAAAAATGGTCCCAAACTGTTGCAAATGATCCCCTGAAATGTTTTTCGTTGGAAACAGATGGGTTTTTATCATAGGAAACAGAATTAGCCCTCGACGTCTGAACAACTTTTTTTGAAAAAATCCCTAAGCCGCGCGGTCACAATTTCTGCTAAAAATCTGATGTTCTGCAATTCACTCAAAAATGTTGGCAAACTGTTGCAAATGATCCCCTGAAATGTTTTTCGGTGGAAACAGATGGGTTTTTATCATCGGAAACAGAATTAGCCCTCGACGTCTGAACAACTTTTTTTGAAAAAATCCCTAAGCCGCGCGGTCACAATTTCTGCTAAAAATCTGACGTTCTGCAATTCGTTCAAAAATGGTCCCAAACTGTTGCAAACGATCCCTGAAAGGTTTTTCGGTGGAAACAGATGGGTTTTTATCATCGGAAACAGAATTAGCCCTCGACGTCTGAACAACTTTTTTTGAAAAAATCCCTAAGCCGCGCGGTCACAATTTCTGCTAAAAATCTGACGTTCTGCAATTCACTCAGAAATGTTGGCAAACTGTTGCAAGTGATCCCCTGAAATGTTTTTCGGTGGAAACAGATGCGTTTTTATCATTGGAAACAGAATTAGCCCTCGACGTCTGAACAACTTTTTTTGAAAAAATCCCTAAGCCGCGCGGTCACAATTTCTGCTAAAAATCTGACGTTCTGCAGTTCACTCAAAAATGGTCCCAAACTGTCGCAAATGATCCCCTGAAATGTTTTTCGTTGGAAACAGATGGGTTTTTATCACCGGTAACAGAATTAGCCCTCGACGTCTGAACAACTTTTTTTGAAAAAATCCCTAAGCCGCGCGGTCACAATTTCTGCTAAAAATCTTATGTTCTGCAATTCACTCAAAAATGTTGGCAAACTGTTGCAAATGATCCCCTGAAATGTTTTTCGGTGGAAACAGATGGGTTTTTATCATCGGAAACAGAATTAGCCCTCGACGTCTGAACAACTTTTTTTGAAAAAATCCCTAAGCCGCGCGGTCACAATTTCTGCTAAAAATCTGACGTTCTGCAATTCGTTCAAAAATGGTCCCAAACTGTTGCAAACGATCCCCTGAAAGGTTTTTCGGTGGAAACAGATGGGTTTTTATCATCGGAAACAGAATTAGCCCTCGACGTCTGAACAACTTTTTTTGAAAAAATCCCTAAGCCGCGCGGTCACAATTTCTGCTAAAAATCTGACGTTCTGCAATTCCCTCAAAAATGTTGGCAAAGTGTTGCAAGTGATCCCCTGAAATGTTTTTCCGTGGAAACAGATGGGTTTTTATCATCGGAAACAGAATTAGCCCTAGACGTCTGAACAACTTTTTTTGAAAAAATCCCTAAGCCGTGCGGTCACAATTTCTGCTAAAAATCTGACGTTCTGCAGTTCACTCAAAAATGGTCCCAAACTGTTGCAAATGATCCCCTGAAATGTTTTTCGTTGGAAACAGATGGGTTTTTATCATAGGAAACAGAATTAGCCCTCGACGTCTGAACAACTTTTTTTGAAAAAATCCCTAAGCCGCGCGGTCACAATTTCTGCTAAAAATCTGACGTTCTGCAATTCACTCAAAAATGTTGGCAAACTGTTGCAAATGATCCCCTGAAATGTTTTTCGGTGGAAACAGATGGGTTTTTATCATCGGAAACAGAATTAGCCCTCGACGTCTGAACAACTTTTTTTGAAAAAATCCCTAAGCCGCGCGGTCACAATTTCTGCTAAAAATCTGACGTTCTGCAATTCCCTCAAAAATGTTGGCAAAGTGTTGCAAGTGATCCCCTGAAATGCTTTTCGGTGGAAACAGATGGGTTTTTATCATCGGAAAGAGAATTAGCCCTCGACGTCTGAACAACTTTTTTGGAAAAAATCCCTAACCCGCGCGGTCACAATTTTTGCTAAAAATCTGACGTTCTGCAATTCACTCAAAAATGTTGGCAAACTGTTGCAAGTGATCCCCTGAAATGTTTTTCGGTGGAAACAGATGGTTTTTTATCATCGGAAACAGAATTAGCCCTCGACGTCTGAACAACTTTTTTTGAAAAAATCCCTAAGCCGCGCGGTCACAATTTCTGCTAAAAATCTGATGTTCTGCAATTCACTCAAAAATGTTGGCAAACTGTTGCAAATGATCCCCTGAAATGTTTTTCGGTGGAAACAGATGGTTTTTTATCATCGGAAACAGAATTAGCCCTCGACGTCTGAACAACTTTTTTTGAAAAAATCCCTAAGCCGTGCGGTCACAATTTCTGCTAAAAATCTGACGTTCTGCAGTTCACTCAAAAATGGTCCCAAACTGTTGCAAATGATCCCCTGAAATGTTTTTCGTTGGAAACAGATGGGTTTTTATCACCGGAAACAGAATTAGCCCTCGACGTCTGAACAACTTTTTTTGAAAAAAATCCCTAAGCCGCGCGGTCAGAATTTCTGCTAAAAATCTGATGTTCTGCAATTCACTCAAAAATGTTGGCAAAGTGTTGCAAATGATCCCCCGAAAAGTTTTTCGGTGGAAACAGATGGGTTTTTATCATCGGAAACAGAATTAGCCCTCGACGTCTGAACAACTTTTTTTGAAAAAATCCCTAAGCCGCGCGGTCACAATTTCTGCTAAAAATCTGACGTTCTGCAATTCATTCAAAAATGGTCCCAAACTGTTGCAAACGATCCCCTGAAAGGTTTTTCGGTGGAAACAGATGGGTTTTTATCATCGGAAACAGAATTAGCCCTCGACGTCTGAACAACTTTTTTGGAAAAAATCCCTAACCCGCGCGGTCACAATTTCTGCTAAAAATCTGACGTTCTGCAATTCATTCAAAAATGGTCCCAAACTGTTGCAAACGATCCCCTGAAAGGTTTTTCGGTGGAAACAGATGGGTTTTTATCATCGGAAACAGAATTAGCCCTCGACGTCTGAACAACTTTTTTTGAAAAAATCCCTAAGCCGCGCGGTCACAATTTCTGCTAAAAATCTGACGTTCTGCAATTCCCTCAAAAATGTTGGCAAAGTGTTGCAAGTGATCCCCTGAAATGTTTTTCCGTGGAAACAGATGGGTTTTTATCATCGGAAACAGAATTAGCCCTAGACGTCTGAACAACTTTTTTTGAAAAAATCCCTAAGCCGTGCGGTCACAATTTCTGCTAAAAATCTGACGTTCTGCAGTTCACTCAAAAATGGTCCCAAACTGTTGCAAATGATCCCCTGAAATGTTTTTCGTTGGAAACAGATGGGTTTTTATCATAGGAAACAGAATTAGCCCTCGACGTCTGAACAACTTTTTTTGAAAAAATCCCTAAGCCGCGCGGTCACAATTTCTGCTAAAAATCTGATGTTCTGCAATTCACTCAAAAATGTTGGCAAACTGTTGCAAATGATCCCCTGAAATGTTTTTCGGTGGAAACAGATGGGTTTTTATCATCGGAAACAGAATTAGCCCTCGACGTCTGAACAACTTTTTTTGAAAAAATCCCTAAGCCGCGCGGTCACAATTTCTGCTAAAAATCTGACGTTCTGCAATTCGTTCAAAAATGGTCCCAAACTGTTGCAAACGATCCCTGAAAGGTTTTTCGGTGGAAACAGATGGGTTTTTATCATCGGAAACAGAATTAGCCCTCGACGTCTGAACAACTTTTTTTGAAAAAATCCCTAAGCCGCGCGGTCACAATTTCTGCTAAAAATCTGACGTTCTGCAATTCACTCAGAAATGTTGGCAAACTGTTGCAAGTGATCCCCTGAAATGTTTTTCGGTGGAAACAGATGCGTTTTTATCATTGGAAACAGAATTAGCCCTCGACGTCTGAACAACTTTTTTTGAAAAAATCCCTAAGCCGCGCGGTCACAATTTCTGCTAAAAATCTGACGTTCTGCAGTTCACTCAAAAATGGTCCCAAACTGTCGCAAATGATCCCCTGAAATGTTTTTCGTTGGAAACAGATGGGTTTTTATCACCGGTAACAGAATTAGCCCTCGACGTCTGAACAACTTTTTTTGAAAAAATCCCTAAGCCGCGCGGTCACAATTTCTGCTAAAAATCTTATGTTCTGCAATTCACTCAAAAATGTTGGCAAACTGTTGCAAATGATCCCCTGAAATGTTTTTCGGTGGAAACAGATGGGTTTTTATCATCGGAAACAGAATTAGCCCTCGACGTCTGAACAACTTTTTTTGAAAAAATCCCTAAGCCGCGCGGTCACAATTTCTGCTAAAAATCTGACGTTCTGCAATTCGTTCAAAAATGGTCCCAAACTGTTGCAAACGATCCCCTGAAAGGTTTTTCGGTGGAAACAGATGGGTTTTTATCATCGGAAACAGAATTAGCCCTCGACGTCTGAACAACTTTTTTTGAAAAAATCCCTAAGCCGCGCGGTCACAATTTCTGCTAAAAATCTGACGTTCTGCAATTCCCTCAAAAATGTTGGCAAAGTGTTGCAAGTGATCCCCTGAAATGTTTTTCCGTGGAAACAGATGGGTTTTTATCATCGGAAACAGAATTAGCCCTAGACGTCTGAACAACTTTTTTTGAAAAAATCCCTAAGCCGTGCGGTCACAATTTCTGCTAAAAATCTGACGTTCTGCAGTTCACTCAAAAATGGTCCCAAACTGTTGCAAATGATCCCCTGAAATGTTTTTCGTTGGAAACAGATGGGTTTTTATCACCGGAAACAGAATTAGCCCTCGACGTCTGAACAACTTTTATTGAAAAAAATCCCTAAGCCGCGCGGTCACAATTTCTGCTAAAAATCTGACGTTCTGCAATTCACTCAAAAATGTTGGCAAACTGTTGCAAATGATCCCCTGAAATGTTTTTCGGTGGAAACAGATGGGTTTTTATCATCGGAAACAGAATTAGCCCTCGACGTCTGAACAACTTTTTTTGAAAAAATCCCTAAGCCGCGCGGTCACAATTTCTGCTAAAAATCTGACGTTCTGCAATTCCCTCAAAAATGTTGGCAAAGTGTTGCAAGTGATCCCCTGAAATGCTTTTCGGTGGAAACAGATGGGTTTTTATCATCGGAAAGAGAATTAGCCCTCGACGTCTGAACAACTTTTTTGGAAAAAATCCCTAACCCGCGCGGTCACAATTTTTGCTAAAAATCTGACGTTCTGCAATTCACTCAAAAATGTTGGCAAACTGTTGCAAGTGATCCCCTGAAATGTTTTTCGGTGGAAACAGATGGTTTTTTATCATCGGAAACAGAATTAGCCCTCGACGTCTGAACAACTTTTTTTGAAAAAATCCCTAAGCCGCGCGGTCACAATTTCTGCTAAAAATCTGATGTTCTGCAATTCACTCAAAAATGTTGGCAAACTGTTGCAAATGATCCCCTGAAATGTTTTTCGGTGGAAACAGATGGTTTTTTATCATCGGAAACAGAATTAGCCCTCGACGTCTGAACAACTTTTTTTGAAAAAATCCCTAAGCCGTGCGGTCACAATTTCTGCTAAAAATCTGACGTTCTGCAGTTCACTCAAAAATGGTCCCAAACTGTTGCAAATGATCCCCTGAAATGTTTTTCGTTGGAAACAGATGGGTTTTTATCACCGGAAACAGAATTAGCCCTCGACGTCTGAACAACTTTTTTTGAAAAAAATCCCTAAGCCGCGCGGTCAGAATTTCTGCTAAAAATCTGATGTTCTGCAATTCACTCAAAAATGTTGGCAAAGTGTTGCAAATGATCCCCCGAAAAGTTTTTCGGTGGAAACAGATGGGTTTTTATCATCGGAAACAGAATTAGCCCTCGACGTCTGAACAACTTTTTTTGAAAAAATCCCTAAGCCGCGCGGTCACAATTTCTGCTAAAAATCTGACGTTCTGCAATTCATTCAAAAATGGTCCCAAACTGTTGCAAACGATCCCCTGAAAGGTTTTTCGGTGGAAACAGATGGGTTTTTATCATCGGAAACAGAATTAGCCCTCGACGTCTGAACAACTTTTTTGGAAAAAATCCCTAACCCGCGCGGTCACAATTTCTGCTAAAAATCTGACGTTCTGCAATTCATTCAAAAATGGTCCCAAACTGTTGCAAACGATCCCCTGAAAGGTTTTTCGGTGGAAACAGATGGGTTTTTATCATCGGAAACAGAATTAGCCCTCGACGTCTGAACAACTTTTTTTGAAAAAATCCCTAAGCCGCGCGGTCACAATTTCTGCTAAAAATCTGACGTTCTGCAATTCACTCAAAAATGTTGGCAAACTGTTGCAAGTGATACCCTGAAATGTTTTTTGGTGGAAACAGATGGGTTTTTATCATCGGAAACAGAATGAGTCCTCGACGTCTGAACAACTTTTTTTGAAAAAATCCCTAAGCCGCGCGGTCACAATTTCTGCTAAAAATCTGACGTTCTGCAGTTCACTCAAAAATGATCCCAAACTGTTGCAAATGATCCCCTGAAAGGTTTTTCTGTGGAAACAGATGGGTTTTTATCATCGGAAACAGAATTAGCCCTCGAGGTCTGGACAACTTTTTTTGAAAAAATCCCTAAGCCGCGCGGTCAAAATTTCTGCTTAAAATCTGACGTTCTGCAATTCACTCAAAAATGTTGGCAAACTGTTGCAAGTGATCCCCTGAAATGTTTTTCGGTGGAAATAGATGGGTTTTTATCATCGGAAACAGAATTAGCCCTCGACGTCTGAACAACTTTTTTTGAAAAAATCCCTAAGCCGCGCGGTCACAATTTCTGCTAAAAATCTGACGTTCTGCAGTTCACTCAAAAATGGTCCCAAACTGTTGCAAATGATCCCCTGAAAGGTTTTCTGTGGAAACAGATGGGTTTTTATCATCGGAAACAGAATTAGCCCTCGAGGTCTGGACAACTTTTTTTGAAAAAATCCCTAAGCCGCGCGGTCACAATTTCTGCTAAAAATCTGACGTTCTGCAATTCACTCAATAATGTTGACAAACTGTTGCAAGTGATCCCCTGTAATGTTTTTCGGTGGAAACTGATGGGTTTTTATCATCGGAAACAGAATTAGCCCTCGACGTCTGAACAACTTTTTTTGAAAAAATCCCTAAGCCGCGCGGTCACAATTTCTGCTAAAAATCTGACGTTCTGCAGTTCACTCAAAAATGGTCCCAAACTGTTGCAAATGATCCCCTGAAAGGTTTTTCTGTGGAAATAGAAGGGTTTTTATAATCGGAAACAGAATTAGCCCTCGAGGTGTGGACAACTTTTTTTGAAAAAATCCATAAGCCGCGCGGTCACAATTTCTGCTAAAAATCTGACGTTCTGCAATTCACTCAAAAATGTTGGCAAACTGTTGCAAGTGATCCCCTGAAATGTTTTTCGGTGGAAACAGATGCGTTTTTATCATTGGAAACAGAATTAGCCCTCGACGTCTGAACACCTTTTTTTGAAAAAATCCCTAAGCCGCGCGGTCACAATTTCTGCTAAAAATCTGACGTTCTGCAATTCCCTCAAAAATGTTGGCAAAGTGTTGCAAGTGATCCCCTGAAATGTTTTTCGGTGGAAACAGATGGGTTTTTATCATCGGAAACAGAATTAGCCCTCGATTCTGAACAACTTTTTTTGAAAAAATCCCTAAGCCGTGCGGTCACAATTTCTGCTAAAAATCTGACGTTCTGCAGTTCACTCAAAAATGGTCCCAAACTGTTGCAAATGATCCCCTGAAATGTTTTTCGTTGGAAACAGATGGGTTTTTATCACCGGAAACAGAATTAGCCCTCGACGTCTGAACAACTTTTTTTGAAAAAAATCCCTAAGCCGCGCGGTCAGAATTTCTGCTAAAAATCTGATGTTCTGCAATTCACTCAAAAATGTTGGCAAAGTGTTGCAAATGATCCCCCGAAAAGTTTTTCGGTGGAAACAGATGGGTTTTTATCATCGGAAACAGAATTAGCCCTCGACGTCTGAACAACTTTTTTTGAAAAAATCCCTAAGCCGCGCGGTCACAATTTCTGCTAAAAATCTGACGTTCTGCAATTCATTCAAAAATGGTCCCAAACTGTTGCAAACGATCCCCTGAAAGGTTTTTCGGTGGAAACAGATGGGTTTTTATCATCGGAAACAGAATTAGCCCTCGACGTCTGAACAACTTTTTTGGAAAAAATCCCTAACCCGCGCGGTCACAATTTCTGCTAAAAATCTGACGTTCTGCAATTCATTCAAAAATGGTCCCAAACTGTTGCAAACGATCCCCTGAAAGGTTTTTCGGTGGAAACAGATGGGTTTTTATCATCGGAAACAGAATTAGCCCTCGACGTCTGAACAACTTTTTTTGAAAAAATCCCTAAGCCGCGCGGTCACAATTTCTGCTAAAAATCTGACGTTCTGCAATTCACTCAAAAATGTTGGCAAACTGTTGCAAGTGATACCCTGAAATGTTTTTTGGTGGAAACAGATGGGTTTTTATCATCGGAAACAGAATGAGTCCTCGACGTCTGAACAACTTTTTTTGAAAAAATCCCTAAGCCGCGCGGTCACAATTTCTGCTAAAAATCTGACGTTCTGCAGTTCACTCAAAAAGGATCCCAAACTGTTGCAAATGATCCCCTGAAAGGTTTTTCTGTGGAAACAGATGGGTTTTTATCATCGGAAACAGAATTAGCCCTCGAGGTCTGGACAACTTTTTTTGAAAAAATCACTAAGCCGCGCGGTCAAAATTTCTGCTTAAAATCTGACGTTCTGCAATTCACTCAAAAATGTTGGCAAACTGTTGCAAGTGATCCCCTGAAATGTTTTTCGGTGGAAATAGATGGGTTTTTATCATCGGAAACAGAATTAGCCCTCGACGTCTGAACAACTTTTTTTGAAAAAATCCCTAAGCCGCGCGGTCACAATTTCTGCTAAAAATCTGACGTTCTGCAGTTCACTCAAAAATGGTCCCAAACTGTTGCAAATGATCCCCTGAAAGGTTTTCTGTGGAAACAGATGGGTTTTTATCATCGGAAACAGAATTAGCCCTCGAGGTCTGGACAACTTTTTTTGAAAAAATCCCTAAGCCGCGCGGTCACAATTTCTGCTAAAAATCTGACGTTCTGCAATTCACTCAATAATGTTGGCAAACTGTTGCAAGTGATCCCCTGTAATGTTTTTCGGTGGAAACTGATGGGTTTTTATCATCGGAAACAGAATTAGCCCTCGACGTCTGAACAACTTTTTTTGAAAAAATCCCTAAGCCGCGCGGTCACAATTTCTGCTAAAAATCTGACGTTCTGCAGTTCACTCAAAAATGGTCCCAAACTGTTGCAAATGATCCCCTGAAAGGTTTTTCTGTGGAAATAGAAGGGTTTTTATAATCGGAAACAGAATTAGCCCTCGAGGTGTGGACAACTTTTTTTGAAAAAATCCATAAGCCGCGCGGTCACAATTTCTGCTAAAAATCTGACGTTCTGCAATTCACTCAAAAATGTTGGCAAACTGTTGCAAGTGATCCCCTGAAATGTTTTTCGGTGGAAACAGATGCGTTTTTATCATTGGAAACAGAATTAGCCCTCGACGTCTGAACACCTTTTTTTGAAAAAATCCCTAAGCCGCGCGGTCACAATTTCTGCTAAAAATCTGACGTTCTGCAATTCCCTCAAAAATGTTGGCAAAGTGTTGCAAATGATCCCCCGAAAAGTTTTTCGGTGGAAACAGATGGGTTTTTATCATCGGAAACAGAATTAGCCCTCGACGTCTGAACAACTTTTTTTGAAAAAATCCCTAAGCCGCGCGGTCACAATTTCTGCTAAAAATCTGACGTTCTGCAATTCATTCAAAAATGGTCCCAAACTGTTGCAAACGATCCCCTGAAAGGTTTTTCGGTGGAAACAGATGGGTTTTTATCATCGGAAACAGAATTAGCCCTCGACGTCTGAACAACTTTTTTGGAAAAAATCCCTAACCCGCGCGGTCACAATTTCTGCTAAAAATCTGACGTTCTGCAATTCATTCAAAAATGGTCCCAAACTGTTGCAAACGATCCCCTGAAAGGTTTTTCGGTGGAAACAGATGGGTTTTTATCATCGGAAACAGAATTAGCCCTCGACGTCTGAACAACTTTTTTTGAAAAAATCCCTAAGCCGCGCGGTCACAATTTCTGCTAAAAATCTGACGTTCTGCAATTCACTCAAAAATGTTGGCAAACTGTTGCAAGTGATACCCTGAAATGTTTTTTGGTGGAAACAGATGGGTTTTTATCATCGGAAACAGAATGAGTCCTCGACGTCTGAACAACTTTTTTTGAAAAAATCCCTAAGCCGCGCGGTCACAATTTCTGCTAAAAATCTGACGTTCTGCAGTTCACTCAAAAATGATCCCAAACTGTTGCAAATGATCCCCTGAAAGGTTTTTCTGTGGAAACAGATGGGTTTTTATAATCGGAAACAGAATTAGCCCTCGAGGTCTGGACAACTTTTTTTGAAAAAATCCCTAAGCCGCGCGGTCAAAATTTCTGCTTAAAATCTGACGTTCTGCAATTCACTCAAAAATGTTGGCAAACTGTTGCAAGTGATCCCCTGAAATGTTTTTCGGTGGAAATAGATGGGTTTTTATCATCGGAAACAGAATTAGCCCTCGACGTCTGAACAACTTTTTTTGAAAAAATCCCTAAGCCGCGCGGTCACAATTTCTGCTAAAATCTGACGTTCTGCAGTTCACTCAAAAATGGTCCCAAACTGTTGCAAATGATCCCCTGAAAGGTTTTCTGTGGAAACAGATGGGTTTTTATCATCGGAAACAGAATTAGCCCTCGAGGTCTGGACAACTTTTTTTGAAAAAATCCCTAAGCCGCGCGGTCACAATTTCTGCTAAAAATCTGACGTTCTGCAATTCACTCAATAATGTTGACAAACTGTTGCAAGTGATCCCCTGTAATGTTTTTCGGTGGAAACTGATGGGTTTTTTATCATCGGAAACAGAATTAGCCCTCGACGTCTGAACAACTTTTTTTGAAAAAATCCCTAAGCCGCGCGGTCACAATTTCTGCTAAAAATCTGACGTTCTGCAGTTCACTCAAAAATGGTCCCAAACTGTTGCAAATGATCCCCTGAAAGGTTTTTCTGTGGAAATAGAAGGTTTTTATAATCGGAAACAGAATTAGCCCTCGAGGTGTGGACAACTTTTTTTGAAAAAATCCATAAGCCGCGCGGTCACAATTTCTGCTAAAAATCTGACGTTCTGCAATTCACTCAAAAATGTTGGCAAACTGTTGCAAGTGATCCCCTGAAATGTTTTTCGGTGGAAACAGATGCGTTTTTATCATTGGAAACAGAATTAGCCCTCGACGTCTGAACACCTTTTTTTGAAAAAATCCCTAAGCCGCGCGGTCACAATTTCTGCTAAAAATCTGACGTTCTGCATTCCCTCAAAAATGTTGGCAAAGTGTTGCAAGTGATCCCCTGAAATGTTTTTCGGTGGAAACAGATGGGTTTTTATCATCGGAAACAGAATTAGCCCTCGATTCTGAACAACTTTTTTTGAAAAAATCCCTAAGCCGTGCGGTCACAATTTCTGCTAAAAATCTGACGTTCTGCAGTTCACTCAAAAATGGTCCCAAACTGTTGCAAAATGATCCCCTGAAATGTTTTTCCGTTGGAAACAGATGGGTTTTTATCACCGGAAACAGAATTAGCCCTCGACGTCTGAACAACTTTTTTTGAAAAAAATCCCTGCCGCGCGGTCAGAATTTCTGCTAAAAATCTGATGTTCTGCAATTCACTCAAAAATGTTGGCAAAGTGTTGCAAATGATCCCCCGAAAAGTTTTTCGGTGGAAACAGATGGGTTTTTATCATCGGAAACAGAATTAGCCCTCGACGTCTGAACAACTTTTTTTGAAAAAATCCCTAAGCCGCGCGGTCACAATTTCTGCTAAAAATCTGACGTTCTGCAATTCATTCAAAAATGGTCCCAAACTGTTGCAAACGATCCCCTGAAAGGTTTTTCGGTGGAAACAGATGGGTTTTTATCATCGGAAACAGAATTAGCCCTCGACGTCTGAACAACTTTTTTGGAAAAAATCCCTAACCCGCGCGGTCACAATTTCTGCTAAAAATCTGACGTTCTGCAATTCATTCAAAAATGGTCCCAAACTGTTGCAAACGATCCCCTGAAAGGTTTTTCGGTGGAAACAGATGGGTTTTTATCATCGGAAACAGAATTAGCCCTCGACGTCTGAACAACTTTTTTTGAAAAAATCCCTAAGCCGCGCGGTCACAATTTCTGCTAAAAATCTGACGTTCTGCAATTCACTCAAAAATGTTGGCAAACTGTTGCAAGTGATCCCCTGAAATGTTTTTTGGTGGAAACAGATGGGTTTTTATCATCGGAAACAGAATGAGTCCTCGACGTCTGAACAACTTTTTTTGAAAAAATCCCTAAGCCGCGCGGTCACAATTTCTGCTAAAAATCTGACGTTCTGCAGTTCACTCAAAAATGATCCCAAACTGTTGCAAATGATCCCCTGAAAGGTTTTTCTGTGGAAACAGATGGGTTTTTATCATCGGAAACAGAATTAGCCCTCGAGGTCTGGACAACTTTTTTTGAAAAAATCCCTAAGCCGCGCGGTCAAAATTTCTGCTTAAAATCTGACGTTCTGCAATTCACTCAAAAATGTTGGCAAACTGTTGCAAGTGATCCCCTGAAATGTTTTTCGGTGGAAATAGATGGGTTTTTATCATCGGAAACAGAATTAGCCCTCGACGTCTGAACAACTTTTTTTGAAAAAATCCCTAAGCCGCGCGGTCACAATTTCTGCTAAAAATCTGACGTTCTGCAGTTCACTCAAAAATGGTCCCAAACTGTTGCAAATGATCCCCTGAAAGGTTTTCTGTGGAAACAGATGGGTTTTTATCATCGGAAACAGAATTAGCCCTCGAGGTCTGGACAACTTTTTTTGAAAAAATCCCTAAGCCGCGCGGTCACAATTTCTGCTAAAAATCTGACGTTCTGCAATTCACTCAATAATGTTGGCAAACTGTTGCAAGTGATCCCCTGTAATGTTTTTCGGTGGAAACTGATGGGTTTTTATCATCGGAAACAGAATTAGCCCTCGACGTCTGAACAACTTTTTTTGAAAAAATCCCTAAGCCGCGCGGTCACAATTTCTGCTAAAAATCTGACGTTCTGCAGTTCACTCAAAAATGGTCCCAAACTGTTGCAAATGATCCCCTGAAAGGTTTTTCTGTGGAAATAGAAGGGTTTTTATAATCGGAAACAGAATTAGCCCTCGAGGTGTGGACAACTTTTTTTGAAAAAATCCATAAGCCGCGCGGTCACAATTTCTGCTAAAAATCTGACGTTCTGCAATTCACTCAAAAATGTTGGCAAACTGTTGCAAGTGATCCCCTGAAATGTTTTTCGGTGGAAACAGATGCGTTTTTATCATTGGAAACAGAATTAGCCCTCGACGTCTGAACACCTTTTTTTGAAAAAATCCCTAAGCCGCGCGGTCACAATTTCTGCTAAAAATCTGACGTTCTGCAATTCCCTCAAAAATGTTGGCAAAGTGTTGCAAGTGATCCCCTGAAATGTTTTTCGGTGGAAACAGATGGGTTTTTATCATCGGAAACAGAATTAGCCCTCGATTCTGAACAACTTTTTTTGAAAAAATCCCTAACCCGCGCGGTCACAATTTTTGCTAAAAATCTGACGTTCTGCAATTCACTCAAAAATTTTGGCAAACTGTTGCAAGTGATCCCCTGAAATGTTTTTCGGTGGAAACTGATGGGTTTTTATCATCGGAAACAGAATTAGCCATCGACGTCTGAACAACTTTTTTTGAAAAAATCCCTAAGCCGCGCGGTCACAATTTCTGCTAAAAATCTGACGTTCTGCAGTTCACTCAAAAATGGTCCCAAACTGTTGCAAATGATCCCCTGAAAGGTTTTTCTGTGGAAATAGAAGGGTTTTTATAATCGGAAACAGAATTAGCCCTCGAGGTGTGGACAACTTTTTTTGAAAAAATCCATAAGCAGCGCGGTCACAATTTCTGCTAAAAATCTGACGTTCTGCAATTCACTCAAAAATGTTGGCAAACTGTTGCAAGTGATCCCCTGAAATGTTTTTCGGTGGAAACAGATGCGTTTTTATCATTGGAAACAGAATTAGCCCTCGACGTCTGAACACCTTTTTTTGAAAAAATCCCTAAGCCGCGCGGTCACAATTTCTGCTAAAAATCTGACGTTCTGCAATTCCCTCAAAAATGTTGGCAAAGTGTTGCAAGTGATCCCCTGAAATGTTTTTCGGTGGAAACAGATGGGTTTTTATCATCGGAAACAGAATTAGCCCTCGATTCTGAACAACTTTTTTTGAAAAAATCCCTAACCCGCGCGGTCACAATTTTTGCTAAAAATCTGACATTCTGCAATTCACTCAAAAATTTTGGCAAACTGTTGCAAGTGATCCCCTGAAATGTTTTTCGGTGGAAACTGATGGGTTTTTATCATCGGAAACAGAATTAGCCATCGACGTCTGAACAACTTTTTTTGAAAAAATCCCTAAGCCACGCGGTCACAATTTCTGCTAAAAATCTGATGTTCTGCAGTTCACTCAAAAAATGGTCCCAAACTGTTGCAAATGATCCCCTGAAAGGTTTTTCTGTGGAAACAGAAGGGTTTTTATAATCGGAAACAGAATTAGCCCTCGAGGTCTGGACAACTTTTTTTGAAAAAATCCATAAGCCGCGCGGTCACAATTTCTGCTAAAAATCTGACGTTCTGCAATTCCCTCAAAAATGTTGGCAAACTGTTGCAAGTGATCCCCTGAAATGTTTTTCTGTGGAAACAGATCGGTTTTTATCATCGGAAACTGAATTAGCCCTCGACGTCTGAACAACTTTTTTTGAAAAAATCCCTAAGCCGCGCGGTCACAATTTCTGCTAAAAATCTGACGTTCTGCAATTCCCTCAAAAATGTTGGCAAAGTGTTGCAAGTGATCCCCTGAAATGTTTTTCGGTGGAAACTGATGGGTTTTTATCATCGGAAACAGAATTAGCCATCGACGACTGAACAACTTTTTTTGAAAAAATCCCTAAGCCGCGCGGTCACAATTTTTGCTAAAAATCTGACGTTCTGCAATTCACTCAAAAATTTTGGCAAACTGTTGCAAGTGATCCCCTGAAATGTTTTTCAGTGGAAACTGATGGGTTTTTATCATCGGAAACAGAATTAGCCATCGACGACTGAACAACTTTTTTTGAAAAAATCCCTAAGCCGCGCGGTCACAATTTTTGCTAAAAATCTGACGTTCTGCAATTCACTCAAAAATTTTGGCAAACTGTTGCAAGTGATCCCCTGAAATGTTTTTCAGTGGAAACTGATGGGTTTTTATCATCGGAAACAGAATTAGCCATCGACGTCTGAACAACTTTTTTTGAAAAAATCCCTAAGCCACGCGGTCACAATTTCTGCTAAAAATCTGACGTTCTGCAGTTCACTCAAAAAATGGTCCCAAACTGTTGCAAATGATCCCCTGAAAGGTTTTTCTGTGGAAACAGAAGGGTTTTTATAATCGGAAACAGAATTAGCCCTCGAGGTCTGGACAACTTTTTTTGAAAAAAAACATAAGCCGCGCGGTCACAATTTCTGCTAAAAATCTGACGTTCTGCAATTCACTCAAAAATGTTGGCAAACTGTTGCAAGTGATCCCCTGAAATGTTTTTCTGTGGAAACAGATCGGTTTTTATCATCGGAAACAGAATTAGCCCTCGAGGTCTGAACAACTTTTTTTGAAAAAATCCCTAAGCCGCGCGGTCACAATTTCTGCTAAAAATCTGACGTTCTGCAATTCACTCAAAAATGTTGGCAAACTGTTGCAAGTGATCCCCTGAAATGTTTTTCGGTGGAAACAGATGCGTTTTTATCATTGGAAACAGAATTAGCCCTCGACGTCTGAACAACTTTTTTTGAAAAAATCCCATAGCCGCGCGGTCACAATTTCTGCTAAAAATCTGACGTTCTGCAATTCCCTCAAAAATGTTGGCAAAGTGTTGCAAGTGATCCCCTGAAATGTTTTTCCGTGGAAACAGATGGGTTTTTATCATCGGAAACAGAATTAGCCCTCGACATCTGAACAACTTTTTTTGAAAAAATCCCTAACCCGCGCGGTCACAATTTTTGCTAAAAATCTGACGTTGTGCAATTCACTCAAAAATGTTGGCAAACTGTTGCAAGTGATCCCCTGAAATGTTTTTCGGTGGAAACAGATGGGTTTTTATCATCGGAAACAGAATTAGCCCTGGACGTCTGAACAACTTTTTTTGAAAAAATCCCTAAGCCGTGCGGTCACAATTTCTGCTAAAAATCTGACGTTCTGCAGTTCACTCAAAAATGGTCCCAAACTGTTGCAAATGATCCCCTGAAATGTTTTTCGTTGGAAACAGATGGGTTTTTATCACCGGAAACAGAATTAGCCCTCGACGTCTGAACAACTTTTTTTGAAAAAATCCCTAAGCCGCGCGGTCAGAATTTCTGCTAAAAATCTGATGTTCTGCAATTCACTCAAAAATGTTGGCAAACTGTTGCAAATGATCCCCTGAAATGTTTTTCGGTGGAAACAGATGGGTTTTTATCATCGGAAACAGAATTAGCCCTCGACGTCTGAACAACTTTTTTTGAAAAAATCCCTAAGCCGCGCGGTCACAATTTCTGCTAAAAATCTGACGTTCTGCAATTCATTCAAAAATGGTCCCAAACTGTTGCAAACGATCCCCTGAAAGGTTTTTCGGTGGAAACAGATGGGTTTTTATCATCGGAAACAGAATTAGCCCTCGACGTCTGAACAACTTTTTTTGAAAAAATCCCTAAGCCGCGCGGTCACAATTTCTGCTAAAAATCTGACGTTCTGCAATTCACTCAAAAATGTTGCCAAACTGTTGCAAGTGATCCCCTGAAATGTTTTTTGGTGGAAACAGATGGGTTTTTATCATCGGAAACAGAATGAGTCCTCGACGTCTGAACAACTTTTTTTGAAAAAATCCCTAAGCCGCGCGGTCACAATTTCTGCTAAAAATCTGACGTTCTGCAATTCACTCAAAAATGTTGGCAAACTGTTGCAAGTGATCCCCTGAAATGTTTTTCGGTGGAAACAGATGCGTTTTTATCATTGGAAACAGAATTAGCCCTCGACGTCTGAACAACTTTTTTTGAAAAAATCCCATAGCCGCGCGGTCACAATTTCTGCTAAAAATCTGACGTTCTGCAATTCCCTCAAAAATGTTGGCAAAGTGTTGCAAGTGATCCCCTGAAATGTTTTTTGGTGTAAATAGATGGGTTTTTATCATCGGAAACAGAATTAGCCCTCGACATCTGAACAACTTTTTTTGAAAAAATCCCTAACCCGCGCGGTCACAATTTTTGCTAAAAATCTGACGTTCTGCAATTCACTCAAAAATGTTGGCAAACTGTTGCAAGTGATCCCCTGAAATGTTTTTCGGTGGAAACAGATGGGTTTTTATCATCGGAAACAGAATTAGCCCTCGACGTCTGAACAACTTTTTTTGAAAAAATCCCTAAGCCGTGCGGTCACAATTTCTGCTAAAAATCTGACGTTCTGCAGTTCACTCAAAAATGGTCCCAAACTGTTGCAAATGATCCCCTGAAATGTTTTTCGTTGGAAACAGATGGGTTTTTATCACCGGAAACAGAATTAGCCCTCGACGTCTGAACAACTTTTTTTGAAAAAATCCCTAAGCCGCGCGGTCAGAATTTCTGCTAAAAATCTGATGTTCTGCAATTCACTCAAAAATGTTGGCAAACTGTTGCAAATGATCCCCTGAAATGTTTTTCGGTGGAAACCGATGGGATTTTATCATCGGAAACAGAATTAGCCCTCGACGTCTGAACAACTTTTTTTGAAAAAATCCCTAAGCCGCGCGGTCACAATTTCTGCTAAAAATCTGACGTTCTGCAATTCATTCAAAAATGGTCCCAAACTGTTGCAAACGATCCCCTGAAAGGTTTTTCGGTGGAAACAGATGGGTTTTTATCATCGGAAACAGAATTAGCCCTCGACGTCTGAACAACTTTTTTTGAAAAAATCCCTAAGCCGCGCGGTCACAATTTCTGCTAAAAATCTGACGTTCTGCAATTCACTCAAAAATGTTGCCAAACTGTTGCAAGTGATCCCCTGAAATGTTTTTTGGTGGAAACAGATGGGTTTTTATCATCGGAAACAGAATGAGTCCTCGACGTCTGAACAACTTTTTTTGAAAAAATCCCTAAGCCGCGCGGTCACAATTTCTGCTAAAAATCTGACGTTCTGCAATTCACTCAAAAATGTTGGCAAACTGTTGCAAGTGATCCCCTGAAATGTTTTTCGGTGGAAACAGATGCGTTTTTATCATTGGAAACAGAATTAGCCCTCGACGTCTGAACAAATTTTTTTGAAAAAATCCCATAGCCGCGCGGTCACAATTTCTGCTAAAAATCTGACGTTCTGCAATTCCCTCAAAAATGTTGGCAAAGTGTTGCAAGTGATCCCCTGAAATGTTTTTCGGTGTAAACAGATGGGTTTTTATCATCGGAAACAGAATTAGCCCTCGACATCTGAACAACTTTTTTTGAAAAAATCCCTAACCCGCGCGGTCACAATTTTTGCTAAAAATCTGACGTTCTGCAATTCACTCAAAAATGTTGGCAAACTGTTGCAAGTGATCCCCTGAAATGTTTTTCGGTGGAAACAGATGGGTTTTTATCATCGGAAACAGAATTAGCCCTCGACGTCTGAACAACTTTTTTTGAAAAAATCCCTAAGCCGTGCGGTCACAATTTCTGCTAAAAATCTGACGTTCTGCAGTTCACTCAAAAATGGTCCCAAACTGTTGCAAATGATCCCCTGAAATGTTTTTCGTTGGAAACAGATGGGTTTTTATCACCGGAAACAGAATTAGCCCTCGACGTCTGAACAACTTTTTTTGAAAAAATCCCTAAGCCGCGCGGTCAGAATTTCTGCTAAAAATCTGATGTTCTGCAATTCACTCAAAAATGTTGGCAAACTGTTGCAAATGATCCCCTGAAATGTTTTTCGGTGGAAACAGATGGGTTTTTATCATCGGAAACAGAATTAGCCCTCGACGTCTGAACAACTTTTTTTGAAAAAATCCCTAAGCCGCGCGGTCACAATTTCTGCTAAAAATCTGACGTTCTGCAATTCATTCAAAAATGGTCCCAAACTGTTGCAAACGATCCCCTGAAAGGTTTTTCGGTGGAAACAGATGGGTTTTTATCATCGGAAACAGAATTAGCCCTCGACGTCTGAACAACTTTTTTTGAAAAAATCCATAAGCCGCGCGGTCACAATTTCTGCTAAAAATCTGACGTTCTGCAATTCACTCAAAAATGTTGGCAAACTGTTGCAAGTGATCCCCTGAAATGTTTTTCGGTGAAAACAGATGGGTTTTTATCATCGGAAACAGAATTAGCCCTCGACGTCTGAACCACCTTTTTTCAAAAAATCCCTAAGCCGCGCGGTCACAATTTTTGCTAAAAATCTGACGTTCTGCAATTCACTCAAAAATGTTGGCAAACTGTTGCAAGTGATCCCCTGAAATGTTTTTCGGTGGAAACTGATGGGTTTTTATCATCGGAAACAGAATTAGCCATCGACGTCTGAACAACTTTTTTTGAAAAAATCCCTAAGCCGCGCGGTCACAATTTCTGCTAAAAATCTGACGTTCTGCAGTTCACTCAAAAAATGGTCCCAAACTGTTGCAAATGATCCCCTGAAAGGTTTTTCTGTGGAAACAGAAGGGTTTTTATAATCGGAAACAGAATTAGCCCTCGAGGTCTGGACAACTTTTTTTGAAAAAATCCCTAAGCCGCGCGGTCACAATTTCTGCTAAAAATCTGACGTTCTGCAATTCACTCAAAAATGTTGGCAAACTGTTGCAAGTGATCCCCTGAAATGTTTTTCTGTGGAAACAGATCGGTTTTTATCATCGGAAACTGAATTAGCCCTCGACGTCTGAACAACTTTTTTTGAAAAAATCCCTAAGCCGCGCGGTCACAATTTCTGCTAAAAATCTGACGTTCTGCAATTCACTCAAAAATGTTGGCAAACTGTTGCAAGTGATCCCCTGAAATGTTTTTCGGTGGAAACAGATGCGTTTTTATCATTGGAAACAGAATTAGCCCTCGACGTCTGAACAACTTTTTTTGAAAAAATCCCTAAGCCGCGCGGTCACAATTTCTGCTAAAAATCTGACGTTCTGCAGTTCACTCAAAAATGGTCCCAAACTGTCGCAAATGATCCCCTGAAATGTTTTTCGTTGGAAACAGATGGGTTTTTATCACCGGAAACAGAATTAGCCCTCGACGTCTGAACAACTTTTTTTGAAAAAATCCCTAAGCCGCGCGGTCACAATTTCTGCTAAAAATCTGATGTTCTGCAATTCACTCAAAAATGTTGGCAAACTGTTGCAAATGATCCCCTGAAATGTTTTTCGGTGGAAACAGATGGGTTTTTATCATCGGAAACAGAATTAGCCCTCGACGTCTGAACAACTTTTTTTGAAAAAATCCCTAAGCCGCGCGGTCACAATTTCTGCTAAAAATCTGACGTTCTGCAATTCGTTCAAAAATGGTCCCAAACTGTTGCAAACGATCCCCTGAAAGGTTTTTCGGTGGAAACAGATGGGTTTTTATCATCGGAAACAGAATGAGCCCTCGACGTCTGAACAACTTTTTTTGAAAAAATCCCATAGCCGCGCGGTCACAATTTCTGCTAAAAATCTGACGTTCTGCAATTCGTTCAAAAATGGTCCCAAACTGTTGCAAACGATCCCTGAAAGGTTTTTCGGTGGAAACAGATGGGTTTTTATCATCGGAAACAGAATTAGCCCTCGACGTCTGAACAACTTTTTGTGAAAAAATCCCTAAGCCGCGCGGTCACAATTTCTGCTAAAAATCTGACGTTCTGAAATTCACTCAAAAATGTTGGCAAACTGTTGCAAGTGATCCCCTGAAATGTTTTTCGGTAGAAAAAGATGGGTTTTTATCATCGGAAACAGAATGAGCCCTCGACGTCTGAACAACTTTTTTTGAAAAAATCCCATAGCCGCGCGGTCACAATTTCTGCTAAAAATCTGACGTTCTGCAATTCCCTCAAAAATGTTGGCAAAGTGTTGCAAGTGATCCCCTGAAATGTTTTTCGGTGTAAACAGATGGGTTTTTATCATCGGAAACAGAATTAGCCCTCGACGTCTGAACAACTTTTTTTGAAAAAATCCCTAAGCCGCGCGGTCACAATTTCTGCTAAAAATCTGACGTTCTGCAATTCCCTCAAAAATGTTGGCAAAGTGTTGCAAGTGATCCCCTGAAATGTTTTTCCGTGGAAACAGATGGGTTTTTATCATCGGAAACAGAATTAGCCCTCGACGTCTGAACAACTTTTTTTGAAAAAATCCCTAAGCCGTGCGGTCACAATTTCTGCTAAAAATCTGACGTTCTGCAGTTCACTCAAAAATGGTCCCAAACTGTTGCAAATGATCCCCTGAAATGTTTTTCGTTGGAAACAGATGGGTTTTTATCATAGGAAACAGAATTAGCCCTCGACGTCTGAACAACTTTTTTTGAAAAAATCCCTAAGCCGCGCGGTCACAATTTCTGCTAAAAATCTGATGTTCTGCAATTCACTCAAAAATGTTGGCAAACTGTTGCAAATGATCCCCTGAAATGTTTTTCGGTGGAAACAGATGGGTTTTTATCATCGGAAACAGAATTAGCCCTCGACGTCTGAACAACTTTTTTTGAAAAAATCCCTAAACCGCGCGGTCACAATTTCTGCTAAAAATCTGACGTTCTGCAATTCGTTCAAAAATGGTCCCAAACTGTTGCAAACGATCCCTGAAAGGTTTTTCGGTGGAAACAGATGGGTTTTTATCATCGGAAAGAGAATTAGCCCTCGACGTCTAAACAACTTTTTGTGAAAAAATCCCTAAGCCGCGCGGTCACAATTTCTGCTAAAAATCTGACGTTCTGAAATTCACTCAAAAATGTTGGCAAACTGTTGCAAGTGATCCCCTGAAATGTTTTTCGCTAGAAAAAGATGGGTTTTTATCATCGGAAACAGAATGAGCCCTCGACGTCTGAACAACTTTTTTTGAAAAAATCCCATAGCCGCGCGGTCACAATTTCTGCTAAAAATCTGACGTTCTGCAATTCGTTCAAAAATGGTCCCAAACTGTTGCAAACGATCCCTGAAAGGTTTTTCGGTGGAAACAGATGGGTTTTTATCATCGGAAACAGAATTAGCCCTCGACGTCTAAACAACTTTTTGTGAAAAAATCCCTAAGCCGCGCGGTCACAATTTCTGCTAAAAATCTGACGTTCTGAAATTCACTCAAAAATGTTGGCAAACTGTTGCAAGTGATCCCCTGAAATGTTTTTCGGTAGAAAAAGATGGGTTTTTATCATCGGAAACAGAATGAGCCCTCGACGTCTGAACAACTTTTTTTGAAAAAATCCCATAGCCGCGCGGTCACAATTTCTGCTAAAAATCTGACGTTCTGCAATTCCCTCAAAAATGTTGGCAAAGTGTTGCAAGTGATCCCCTGAAATGTTTTTCGGTGTAAACAGATGGGTTTTTATCATCGGAAACAGAATTAGCCCTCGACATCTGAACAACTTTTTTTGAAAAAATCCCTAACCCGCGCGGTCACAATTTTTGCTAAAAATCTGACGTTCTGCAATTCACTCAAAAATGTTGGCAAACTGTTGCAAGTGATCCCCTGAAATGTTTTTCGGTGGAAACAGATGGGTTTTTATCATCGGAAACAGAATTAGCCCTCGACGTCTGAACAACTTTTTTTGAAAAAATCCCTAAGCCGTGCGGTCACAATTTCTGCTAAAAATCTGACGTTCTGCAGTTCACTCAAAAATGGTCCCAAACTGTTGCAAATGATCCCCTGAAATGTTTTTCGTTGGAAACAGATGGGTTTTTATCACCGGAAACAGAATTAGCCCTCGACGTCTGAACAACTTTTTTTGAAAAAATCCCTAAGCCGCGCGGTCAGAATTTCTGCTAAAAATCTGATGTTCTGCAATTCACTCAAAAATGTTGGCAAACTGTTGCAAATGATCCCCTGAAATGTTTTTCGGTGGAAACAGATGGGTTTTTATCATCGGAAACAGAATTAGCCCTCGACGTCTGAACAACTTTTTTTGAAAAAATCCATAAGCCGCGCGGTCACAATTTCTGCTAAAAATCTGACGTTCTGCAATTCACTCAAAAATGTTGGCAAACTGTTGCAAGTGATCCCCTGAAATGTTTTTCGGTGAAAACAGATGGGTTTTTATCATCGGAAACAGAATTAGCCCTCGACGTCTGAACCACCTTTTTTCAAAAAATCCCTAAGCCGCGCGGTCACAATTTTTGCTAAAAATCTGACGTTCTGCAATTCACTCAAAAATGTTGGCAAACTGTTGCAAGTGATCCCCTGAAATGTTTTTCGGTGGAAACTGATGGGTTTTTATCATCGGAAACAGAATTAGCCATCGACGTCTGAACAACTTTTTTTGAAAAAATCCCTAAGCCGCGCGGTCACAATTTCTGCTAAAAATCTGACGTTCTGCAGTTCACTCAAAAAATGGTCCCAAACTGTTGCAAATGATCCCCTGAAAGGTTTTTCTGTGGAAACAGAAGGGTTTTTATAATCGGAAACAGAATTAGCCCTCGAGGTCTGGACAACTTTTTTTGAAAAAATCCATAAGCCGCGCGGTCACAATTTCTGCTAAAAATCTGACGTTCTGCAATTCACTCAAAAATGTTGGCAAACTGTTGCAAGTGATCCCCTGAAATGTTTTTCTGTGGAAACAGATCGGTTTTTATCATCGGAAACTGAATTAGCCCTCGACGTCTGAACAACTTTTTTTGAAAAAATCCCTAAGCCGCGCGGTCACAATTTCTGCTAAAAATCTGACGTTCTGCAATTCACTCAAAAATGTTGGCAAACTGTTGCAAGTGATCCCCTGAAATGTTTTTCGGTGGAAACAGATGCGTTTTTATCATTGGAAACAGAATTAGCCCTCGACGTCTGAACAACTTTTTTTGAAAAAATCCCTAAGCCGCGCGGTCACAATTTCTGCTAAAAATCTGACGTTCTGCAGTTCACTCAAAAATGGTCCCAAACTGTCGCAAATGATCCCCTGAAATGTTTTTCGTTGGAAACAGATGGGTTTTTATCACCGGAAACAGAATTAGCCCTCGACGTCTGAACAACTTTTTTTGAAAAAATCCCTAAGCCGCGCGGTCACAATTTCTGCTAAAAATCTGATGTTCTGCAATTCACTCAAAAATGTTGGCAAACTGTTGCAAATGATCCCCTGAAATGTTTTTCGGTGGAAACAGATGGGTTTTTATCATCGGAAACAGAATTAGCCCTCGACGTCTGAACAACTTTTTTTGAAAAAATCCCTAAGCCGCGCGGTCACAATTTCTGCTAAAAATCTGACGTTCTGCAATTCCCTCAAAAATGTTGGCAAAGTGTTGCAAGTGATCCCCTGAAATGTTTTTCCGTGGAAACAGATGGGTTTTTATCATCGGAAACAGAATTAGCCCTCGACGTCTGAACAACTTTTTTTGAAAAAATCCCTAAGCCGTGCGGTCACAATTTCTGCTAAAAATCTGACGTTCTGCAGTTCACTCAAAAATGGTCCCAAACTGTTGCAAATGATCCCCTGAAATGTTTTTCGTTGGAAACAGATGGGTTTTTATCAGAAACAGAATTAGCCATTGACGTCTGAACAACTTTTTTTGAAAAAATCCCTAAGCCGCGCGGACACAATTTCTGCTAAAAATCTGACGTTCTGCAGTTCACTCAAAAAATGGTCCCAAACTGTTGCAAATGATCCCCTGAAAGGTTTTTCTGTGGAAACAGAAGGGTTTTTATAATCGGAAACAGAATTAGCCCTCGAGGTCTGGACAACTTTTTTTGAAAAAATCCATAAGCCGCGCGGTCACAATTTCTGCTAAAAATCTGACGTTCTGCAATTCACTCAAAAATGTTGGCAAACTGTTGCAAGTGATCCCCTGAAATGTTTTTCTGTGGAAACAGATCGGTTTTTATCATCGGAAACTGAATTAGCCCTCGACGTCTGAACAACTTTTTTTGAAAAAATCCCTAAGCCGCGCGGTCACAATTTCTGCTAAAAATCTGACGTTCTGCAATTCACTCAAAAATGTTGGCAAACTGTTGCAAGTGATCCCCTGAAATGTTTTTCGGTGGAAACAGATGCGTTTTTATCATTGGAAACAGAATTAGCCCTCGACGTCTGAACAACTTTTTTTGAAAAAATCCCTAAGCCGCGCGGTCACAATTTCTGCTAAAAATCTGACGTTCTGCAGTTCACTCAAAAATGGTCCCAAACTGTCGCAAATGATCCCCTGAAATGTTTTTCGTTGGAAACAGATGGGTTTTTATCACCGGAAACAGAATTAGCCCTCGACGTCTGAACAACTTTTTTTGAAAAAATCCCTAAGCCGCGCGGTCACAATTTCTGCTAAAAATCTGATGTTCTGCAATTCACTCAAAAATGTTGGCAAACTGTTGCAAATGATCCCCTGAAATGTTTTTCGGTGGAAACAGATGGGTTTTTATCATCGGAAACAGAATTAGCCCTCGACGTCTGAACAACTTTTTTTGAAAAAATCCCTAAGCCGCGCGGTCACAATTTCTGCTAAAAATCTGACGTTCTGCAATTCGTTCAAAAATGGTCCCAAACTGTTGCAAACGATCCCCTGAAATGTTTTTCGGTGGAAACAGATGGGTTTTTATCATCGGAAACAGAATTAGCCCTCGACGTCTGAACAACTTTTTTTGAAAAAATCCCTAAGCCGCGCGGTCACAATTTCTGCTAAAAATCTGACGTTCTGCAATTCCCTCAAAAATGTTGGCAAAGTGTTGCAAGTGATCCCCTGAAATGTTTTTCCGTGGAAACAGATGGGTTTTTATCATCGGAAACAGAATTAGCCCTCGACGTCTGAACAACTTTTTTGAAAAAATCCCTAAGCCGTGCGGTCACAATTTCTGCTAAAAATCTGACGTTCTGCAGTTCACTCAAAAATGGTCCCAAACTGTTGCAAATGATCCCCTGAAATGTTTTTCGTTGGAAACAGATGGGTTTTTATCATAGGAAACAGAATTAGCCCTCGACGTCTGAACAACTTTTTTTGAAAAATCCCTAAGCCGCGCGGTCACAATTTCTGCTAAAAATCTGATGTTCTGCAATTCACTCAAAAATGTTGGCAAACTGTTGCAAATGATCCCCTGAAATGTTTTTCGGTGGAAACAGATGGGTTTTTATCATCGGAAACAGAATTAGCCCTCGACGTCTGAACAACTTTTTTTGAAAAAATCCCTAAGCCGCGCGGTCACAATTTCTGCTAAAAATCTGACGTTCTGCAATTCCCTCAAAAATGTTGGCAAAGTGTTGCAAGTGATCCCCTGAAATGTTTTTCCGTGGAAACAGATGGGTTTTTATCATCGGAAACAGAATTAGCCCTCGACGTCTGAACAACTTTTTTTGAAAAAATCCCTAAGCCGTGCGGTCACAATTTCTGCTAAAAATCTGACGTTCTGCAGTTCACTCAAAAATGGTCCCAAACTGTTGCAAATGATCCCCTGAAATGTTTTTCGTTGGAAACAGATGGGTTTTTATCATAGGAAACAGAATTAGCCCTCGACGTCTGAACAACTTTTTTTGAAAAAATCCCTAAGCCGCGCGGTCACAATTTCTGCTAAAAATCTGATGTTCTGCAATTCACTCAAAAATGTTGGCAAACTGTTGCAAATGATCCCCTGAAATGTTTTTCGGTGGAAACAGATGGGTTTTTATCATCGGAAACAGAATTAGCCCTCGACGTCTGAACAACTTTTTTTGAAAAAATCCCTAAGCCGCGCGGTCACAATTTCTGCTAAAAATCTGACGTTCTGCAATTCGTTCAAAAATGGTCCCAAACTGTTGCAAACGATCCCTGAAAGGTTTTTCGGTGGAAACAGATGGGTTTTTATCATCGGAAACAGAATTAGCCCTCGACGTCTGAACAACTTTTTGTGAAAAAATCCCTAAGCCGCGCGGTCACAATTTCTGCTAAAAATCTGACGTTCTGAAATTCACTCAAAAATGTTGGCAAACTGTTGCAAGTGATCCCCTGAAATGTTTTTCGGTAGAAAAAGATGGGTTTTTATCATCGGAAACAGAATGAGCCCTCGACGTCTGAACAACTTTTTTTGAAAAAATCCCTAAGCCGCGCGGTCACAATTTCTGCTAAAAATCTGACGTTCTGCAATTCACTCAAAAATGTTGGCAAACTGTTGCAAGTGATCCCCTGAAATGTTTTTCTGTGGAAACAGATCGGTTTTTATAATCGGAAACAGAATTAGCCCTCGACGTCTGAACAACTTTTTTTGAAAAAATCCCTAAGCCGCGCGGTCACAATTTCTGCTAAAAATCTGACGTTCTGCAATTCACTCAAAAATGTTGGCAAACTGTTGCAAGTGATCCCCTGAAATGTTTTTCGGTGGAAACAGATGCGTTTTTATCATTGGAAACAGACTTAGCCCTCGACGTCTGAACAACTTTTTTTGAAAAAATCACATAGCCGCGCGGTCACAATTTCTGCTAAAAATCTGACGTTCTGCAATTCCCTCAAAAATGTTGGCAAAGTGTTGCAAGTGATCCCCTGAAATGCTTTTCGGTGGAAACAGATGGGTTTTTATCATCGGAAAGAGAATTAGCCCTCGACGTCTGAACAACTTTTTTTGAAAAAATCCCTAAGCCGCGCGGTCACAATTTCTGCTAAAAATCTGATGTTCTGCAATTCACTCAAAAATGTTGGCAAACTGTTGCAAATGATCCCCTGAAATGTTTTTCGGTGGAAACAGATGGTTTTTTATCATCGGAAACAGAATTAGCCCTCGACGTCTGAACAACTTTTTTTGAAAAAATCCCTAAGCCGTGCGGTCACAATTTCTGCTAAAAATCTGACGTTCTGCAGTTCACTCAAAAATGGTCCCAAACTGTTGCAAATGATCCCCTGAAATGTTTTTCGTTGGAAACAGATGGGTTTTTATCATCGGAAAGAGAATTAGCCCTCGACGTCTGAACAACTTTTTTTGAAAAAATCCCTAAGCCGCGCGGTCACAATTTCTGCTAAAAATCTGATGTTCTGCAATTCACTCAAAAATGTTGGCAAACTGTTGCAAATGATCCCCTGAAATGTTTTTCGGTGGAAACAGATGGTTTTTTATCATCGGAAACAGAATTAGCCCTCGACGTCTGAACAACTTTTTTTGAAAAAATCCCTAA
Source organism: Podarcis bocagei (assembly GCF_964188305.1). Taxonomy (NCBI): domain Eukaryota; kingdom Metazoa; phylum Chordata; class Lepidosauria; order Squamata; family Lacertidae; genus Podarcis; species Podarcis bocagei. The sequence continues at coordinate 99,683 of NW_027670320.1, forward strand.
GCCGCGCGGTCACAATTTCTGCTAAAAATCTGATGTTCTGCAATTCACTCAAAAATGTTGGCAAACTGTTGCAAATGATCCCCTGAAATGTTTTTCGGTGGAAACAGATGGTTTTTTATCATCGGAAACAGAATTAGCCCTCGACGTCTGAACAACTTTTTTTGAAAAAATCCCTAAGCCGTGCGGTCACAATTTCTGCTAAAAATCTGACGTTCTGCAGTTCACTCAAAAATGGTCCCAAACTGTTGCAAATGATCCCCTGAAATGTTTTTCGTTGGAAACAGATGGGTTTTTATCACCGGAAACAGAATTAGCCCTCGACGTCTGAACAACTTTTTTTGAAAAAAATCCCTAAGCCGCGCGGTCAGAATTTCTGCTAAAAATCTGATGTTCTGCAATTCACTCAAAAATGTTGGCAAACTGTTGCAAATGATCCCCTGAAATGTTTTTCGGTGGAAACAGATGGGTTTTTATCATCGGAAACAGAATTAGCCCTCGACGTCTGAACAACTTTTTTTGAAAAAATCCCTAAGCCGCGCGGTCACAATTTCTGCTAAAAATCTGACGTTCTGCAATTCATTCAAAAATGGTCCCAAACTGTTGCAAACGATCCCCTGAAAGGTTTTTCGGTGGAAACAGATGGGTATTTATCATCGGAAACAGAATTAGCCCTCGACGTCTGAACAACTTTTTTGGAAAAAATCCCTAACCCGCGCGGTCACAATTTCTGCTAAAAATCTGACGTTCTGCAATTCATTCAAAAATGGTCCCAAACTGTTGCAAACGATCCCCTGAAAGGTTTTTCGGTGGAAACAGATGGGTTTTTATCATCGGAAACAGAATTAGCCCTCGACGTCTGAACAACTTTTTTTGAAAAAATCCCTAAGCCGCGCGGTCACAATTTCTGCTAAAAATCTGACGTTCTGCAATTCACTCAAAAATGTTGGCAAACTGTTGCAAGTGATACCCTGAAATGTTTTTTGGTGGAAACAGATGGGTTTTTATCATCGGAAACAGAATGAGTCCTCGACGTCTGAACAACTTTTTTTGAAAAAATCCCTAAGCCGCGCGGTCACAATTTCTGCTAAAAATCTGACGTTCTGCAGTTCACTCAAAAATGATCCCAAACTGTTGCAAATGATCCCCTGAAAGGTTTTTCTGTGGAAACAGATGGGTTTTTATCATCGGAAACAGAATTAGCCCTCGAGGTCTGGACAACTTTTTTTGAAAAAATCCCGAAGCCGCGCGGTCACAATTTCTGCTTAAAATCTGACGTTCTGCAATTCACTCAAAAATGTTGGCAAACTGTTGCAAGTGATCCCCTGAAATGTTTTTCGGTGGAAATAGATGGGTTTTTATCATCGGAAACAGAATTAGCCCTCGACGTCTGAACAACTTTTTTTGAAAAAATCCCTAAGCCGCGCGGTCACAATTTCTGCTAAAAATCTGACGTTCTGCAGTTCACTCAAAAATGGTCCCAAACTGTTGCAAATGATCCCCTGAAAGGTTTTCTGTGGAAACAGATGGGTTTTTATCATCGGAAACAGAATTAGCCCTCGAGGTCTGGACAACTTTTTTTGAAAAAATCCCTAAGCCGCGCGGTCACAATTTCTGCTAAAAATCTGACGTTCTGCAATTCACTCAATAATGTTGGCAAACTGTTGCAAGTGATCCCCTGAAATGTTTTTCTGTGGAAACAGATCGGTTTTTATAATCGGAAACAGAATTAGCCCTCGACGTCTGAACAACTTTTTTTGAAAAAATCCCTAAGCCGCGCGGTCACAATTTCTGCTAAAAATCTGACGTTCTGCAATTCACTCAAAAATGTTGGCAAACTGTTGCAAGTGATCCCCTGAAATGTTTTTCGGTGGAAACAGATGCGTTTTTATCATTGGAAACAGACTTAGCCCTCGACGTCTGAACAACTTTTTTTGAAAAAATCACATAGCCGCGCGGTCACAATTTCTGCTAAAAATCTGACGTTCTGCAATTCCCTCAAAAATGTTGGCAAAGTGTTGCAAGTGATCCCCTGAAATGCTTTTCGGTGGAAACAGATGGGTTTTTATCATCGGAAAGAGAATTAGCCCTCGACGTCTGAACAACTTTTTTTGAAAAAATCCCTAAGCCGCGCGGTCACAATTTCTGCTAAAAATCTGATGTTCTGCAATTCACTCAAAAATGTTGGCAAACTGTTGCAAATGATCCCCTGAAATGTTTTTCGGTGGAAACAGATGGTTTTTTATCATCGGAAACAGAATTAGCCCTCGACGTCTGAACAACTTTTTTTGAAAAAATCCCTAAGCCGTGCGGTCACAATTTCTGCTAAAAATCTGACGTTCTGCAGTTCACTCAAAAATGGTCCCAAACTGTTGCAAATGATCCCCTGAAATGTTTTTCGTTGGAAACAGATGGGTTTTTATCATCGGAAAGAGAATTAGCCCTCGACGTCTGAACAACTTTTTTTGAAAAAATCCCTAAGCCGCGCGGTCACAATTTCTGCTAAAAATCTGATGTTCTGCAATTCACTCAAAAATGTTGGCAAACTGTTGCAAATGATCCCCTGAAATGTTTTTCGGTGGAAACAGATGGTTTTTTATCATCGGAAACAGAATTAGCCCTCGACGTCTGAACAACTTTTTTTGAAAAAATCCCTAAGCCGCGCGGTCACAATTTCTGCTAAAAATCTGATGTTCTGCAATTCACTCAAAAATGTTGGCAAACTGTTGCAAATGATCCCCTGAAATGTTTTTCGGTGGAAACAGATGGTTTTTTATCATCGGAAACAGAATTAGCCCTCGACGTCTGAACAACTTTTTTTGAAAAAATCCCTAAGCCGTGCGGTCACAATTTCTGCTAAAAATCTGACGTTCTGCAGTTCACTCAAAAATGGTCCCAAACTGTTGCAAATGATCCCCTGAAATGTTTTTCGTTGGAAACAGATGGGTTTTTATCACCGGAAACAGAATTAGCCCTCGACGTCTGAACAACTTTTTTTGAAAAAAATCCCTAAGCCGCGCGGTCAGAATTTCTGCTAAAAATCTGATGTTCTGCAATTCACTCAAAAATGTTGGCAAACTGTTGCAAATGATCCCCTGAAATGTTTTTCGGTGGAAACAGATGGGTTTTTATCATCGGAAACAGAATTAGCCCTCGACGTCTGAACAACTTTTTTTGAAAAAATCCCTAAGCCGCGCGGTCACAATTTCTGCTAAAAATCTGACGTTCTGCAATTCATTCAAAAATGGTCCCAAACTGTTGCAAACGATCCCCTGAAAGGTTTTTCGGTGGAAACAGATGGGTATTTATCATCGGAAACAGAATTAGCCCTCGACGTCTGAACAACTTTTTTGGAAAAAATCCCTAACCCGCGCGGTCACAATTTCTGCTAAAAATCTGACGTTCTGCAATTCATTCAAAAATGGTCCCAAACTGTTGCAAACGATCCCCTGAAAGGTTTTTCGGTGGAAACAGATGGGTTTTTATCATCGGAAACAGAATTAGCCCTCGACGTCTGAACAACTTTTTTTGAAAAAATCCCTAAGCCGCGCGGTCACAATTTCTGCTAAAAATCTGACGTTCTGCAATTCACTCAAAAATGTTGGCAAACTGTTGCAAGTGATACCCTGAAATGTTTTTTGGTGGAAACAGATGGGTTTTTATCATCGGAAACAGAATGAGTCCTCGACGTCTGAACAACTTTTTTTGAAAAAATCCCTAAGCCGCGCGGTCACAATTTCTGCTAAAAATCTGACGTTCTGCAGTTCACTCAAAAATGATCCCAAACTGTTGCAAATGATCCCCTGAAAGGTTTTTCTGTGGAAACAGATGGGTTTTTATCATCGGAAACAGAATTAGCCCTCGAGGTCTGGACAACTTTTTTTGAAAAAATCCCGAAGCCGCGCGGTCACAATTTCTGCTTAAAATCTGACGTTCTGCAATTCACTCAAAAATGTTGGCAAACTGTTGCAAGTGATCCCCTGAAATGTTTTTCGGTGGAAATAGATGGGTTTTTATCATCGGAAACAGAATTAGCCCTCGACGTCTGAACAACTTTTTTTGAAAAAATCCCTAAGCCGCGCGGTCACAATTTCTGCTAAAAATCTGACGTTCTGCAGTTCACTCAAAAATGGTCCCAAACTGTTGCAAATGATCCCCTGAAAGGTTTTCTGTGGAAACAGATGGGTTTTTATCATCGGAAACAGAATTAGCCCTCGAGGTCTGGACAACTTTTTTTGAAAAAATCCCTAAGCCGCGCGGTCACAATTTCTGCTAAAAATCTGACGTTCTGCAATTCACTCAATAATGTTGGCAAACTGTTGCAAGTGATCCCCTGTAATGTTTTTCGGTGGAAACTGATGGGTTTTTATCATCGGAAACAGAATTAGCCCTCGACGTCTGAACAACTTTTTTTGAAAAAATCCCTAAGCCGCGCGGTCACAATTTCTGCTAAAAATCTGACGTTCTGCAGTTCACTCAAAAATGGTCCCAAACTGTTGCAAATGATCCCCTGAAAGGTTTTTCTGTGGAAACAGATGGGTTTTTATCATCGGAAACAGAATTAGCCCTCGAGGTCTGGACAACTTTTTTTGAAAAAATCCCTAAGCCGCGCGGTCAAAATTTCTGCTAAAAATCTGACGTTCTGCAATTCACTCAAAAATGTTGGCAAACTGTTGCAAGTGATCCCCTGAAATGTTTTTCGGTGGAAACAGATGCGTTTTTATCATTGGAAACAGAATTAGCCCTCGACGTCTGAACACCTTTTTTTGAAAAAATCCCTAAGCCGCGCGGTCACAATTTCTGCTAAAAATCTGACGTTCTGCAATTCCCTCAAAAATGTTGGCAAAGTGTTGCAAGTGATCCCCTGAAATGTTTTTCGGTGGAAACAGATGGGTTTTTATCATCGGAAACAGAATTAGCCATCGACGTCTGAACAACTTTTTTTGAAAAAATCCCTAAGCCGCGCGGTCACAATTTCTGCTAAAAATCTGACGTTCTGCAGTTCACTGAAAAATGGTCCCAAACTGTTGCAAATGATCCCCTGAAAGGTTTTTCTGTGGAAATAGAAGGGTTTTTATAATCGGAAACAGAATTAGCCCTCGAGGTGTGGACAACTTTTTTTGAAAAAATCCATAAGCAGCGCGGTCACAATTTCTGCTAAAAATCTGACGTTCTGCAATTCACTCAAAAATGTTGGCAAACTGTTGCAAGTGATCCCCTGAAATGTTTTTCGGTGGAAACAGATGCGTTTTTATCATTGGAAACAGAATTAGCCCTCGACGTCTGAACACCTTTTTTTGAAAAAATCCCTAAGCCGCGCGGTCACAATTTCTGCTAAAAATCTGACGTTCTGCAATTCCCTCAAAAATGTTGGCAAAGTGTTGCAAGTGATCCCCTGAAATGTTTTTCTGTGGAAACAGATCGGTTTTTATCATCGGAAACAGAATTAGCCATCGACGTCTGAACAACTTTTTTTGAAAAAATCCCTAAGCCACGCGGTCACAATTTCTGCTAAAAATCTGACGTTCTGCAGTTCACTCAAAATTGGCCCCAACTGTTGCAAATGATCCCCTGAAAGGTTTTCTGTGGAAACAGATGGGTTTTTATCATCGGAAACAGAATTAGCCCTCGACGTCTGAACAACTTTTTTTGAAAAAATCCCATAGCCGCGCGGTCACAATTTCTGCTAAAAATCTGACGTTCTGCAATTCACTCAAAAATGTTGGCAAAGTGTTGCAAGTGATCCCCTGAAATGTTTTTCGGTGGAAACTGATGGGTTTTTATCATCGGAAACAGAATTAGCCATCGACGTCTAAACAACTTTTTTTGAAAAAATCCCTAAGCCGCGCGGTCACAATTTCTGCTAAAACTCTGACGTTCTGCAGTTCACTCGAAAATGGTCCCAAACTGTTGCAAATGATCCCCTGAAAGGTTTTCTGTGGAAACAGATGGGTTTTTATCATCGGAAACAGAATTAGCCCTCGACGTCTGAACAACTTTTTTTGAAAAAATCCCTAAGCCGCGCGGTCACAATTTCTGCTAAAAATCTGATGTTCTGCAATTCACTCAAAAATGTTGGCAAACTGTTGCAAATGATCCCCTGAAATGTTTTTCGGTGGAAACAGATGGGTTTTTATCATCGGAAACAGAATTAGCCCTCGACGTCTGAACAACTTTTTTTGAAAAAATCCCTAAGCCGTGCGGTCACAATTTCTGCTAAAAATCTGACGTTCTGCAGTTCACTCAAAAATGGTCCCAAACTGTTGCAAATGATCCCCTGAAATGTTTTTCGTTGGAAACAGATGGGTTTTTATCACCGGAAACAGAATTAGCCCTCGACGTCTGAACAACTTTTTTTGAAAAAATCCCTAAGCCGCGCGGTCAGAATTTCTGCTAAAAATCTGATGTTCTGCAATTCACTCAAAAATGTTGGCAAACTGTTGCAAATGATCCCCTGAAATGTTTTTCGGTGGAAACAGATGGGTTTTTATCATCGGAAACAGAATTAGCCCTCGAAGTCTGAACAACTTTTTTTGAAAAAATCCCTAAGGCGCGCGGTCACAATTTCTGCTAAAAATCTGACGTTCTGCAATTCACCCAAAAATGTTGGCAAACTGTTGCAAGTGATCCCCTGAAATGTTTTTTGGTGGAAACAGATGGGTTTTTATCATCGGAAACAGAATGAGCCCTCGACGTCTGAACAACTTTTTTTGAAAAAATCCCTAAGCCGCGCGCTCACAATTTCTGCTAAAAATCTGACGTTCTGCAGTTCACTCAAAAATGATCCCAAACTGTTGCAAATGATCCCCTGAAAGGTTTTTCTGTGGAAACAGATGGGTTTTTATCATCGGAAACAGAATTAGCCCTCGAGGTCTGGACAACTTTTTTTGAAAAAATCCCTAAGCCGCGCGGTCACAATTTCTGCTTAAAATCTGACGTTCTGCAATTCACTCAAAAATGTTGGCAAACTGTTGCAAGTGATCCCCTGAAATGTTTTTTGGTGGAAACAGATGGGTTTTTATCATCGGAAACAGAATTAGCCCTCGACGTCTGAACAACTTTTTTTGAAAAAATCCCTAAGCCGCGCGGTCACAATTTCTGCTAAAAATCTGACGTTCTGCAGTTCACTCAAAAATGGTCCCAAACTGTTGCAAATGATCCCCTGAAATGTTTTTCGGTGGAAACAGATGGGTTTTTATCATCGGAAACAGAATTAGCCCTCGAGGTCTGGACAACTTTTTTTGAAAAAATCCCTAAGCCGCGCGGTCAGAATTTCTGCTAAAAATCTGATGTTCTGCAATTCACTCAAAAATGTTGGCAAACTGTTGCAAATGATCCCCTGAAATGTTTTTCGGTGGAAACAGATGGGTTTTTATCATCGGAAACAGAATTAGCCCTCGAAGTCTGAACAACTTTTTTTGAAAAAATCCCTAAGGCGCGCGGTCACAATTTCTGCTAAAAATCTGACGTTCTGCAATTCACTCAAAAATGTTGGCAAACTGTTGCAAGTGATCCCCTGAAATGTTTTTCGGTGGAAACTGATGGGTTTTTATCATCGGAAACAGAATTAGCCCTCGACGTCTGAACACCTTTTTTTGAAAAAATCCCTAAGCCGCGCGGTCACAATTTCTGCTAAAAATCTGACGTTCTGCAATTCCCTCAAAAATGTTGGCAAAGTGTTGCAAGTGATCCCCTGAAATGTTTTTCGGTGGAAACAGATGGGTTTTTATCATCGGAAACAGAATTAGCCCTCGATTCTGAACAACTTTTTTTGAAAAAATCCCTAACCCGCGCGGTCACAATTTCTGCTAAAAATCTGACGTTCTGCAATTCACTCAAAAATTTTGGCAAACTGTTGCAAGTGATCCCCTGAAATGTTTTTCGGTGGAAACTGATGGGTTTTTATCATCGGAAACAGAATTAGCCATCGACGTCTGAACAACTTTTTTTGAAAAAATCCCTAAGCCGCGCGGTCACAATTTCTGCTAAAAATCTGACGTTCTGCAGTTCACTGAAAAATGGTCCCAAACTGTTGCAAATGATCCCCTGAAAGGTTTTTCTGTGGAAATAGAAGGGTTTTTATAATCGGAAACAGAATTAGCCCTCGAGGTGTGGACAACTATTTTTGAAAAAATCCATAAGCAGCGCGGTCACAATTTCTGCTAAAAATCTGACGTTCTGCAATTCACTCAAAAATGTTGGCAAACTGTTGCAAGTGATCCCCTGAAATGTTTTTCGGTGGAAACAGATGCGTTTTTATCATTGGAAACAGAATTAGCCCTCGACGTCTGAACACCTTTTTTTGAAAAAATCCCTAAGCCGCGCGGTCACAATTTCTGCTAAAAATCTGACGTTCTGCAATTCCCTCAAAAATGTTGGCAAAGTGTTGCAAGTGATCCCCTGAAATGTTTTTCTGTGGAAACAGATCGGTTTTTATCATCGGAAACAGAATTAGCCATCGACGTCTGAACAACTTTTTTTGAAAAAATCCCTAAGCCACGCGGTCACAATTTCTGCTAAAAATCTGACGTTCTGCAGTTCACTCAAAATTGGCCCCAACTGTTGCAAATGATCCCCTGAAAGGTTTTCTGTGGAAACAGATGGGTTTTTATCATCGGAAACAGAATTAGCCCTCGACGTCTGAACAACTTTTTTTGAAAAAATCCCATAGCCGCGCGGTCACAATTTCAGCTAAAAATCTGACGTTCTGCAGTTCACTCAAAAATGGTCCCAAACTGTTGCAAATGATCCCCTGAAATGTTTTTCGTTGGAAACAGATGGGTTTTTATCACCGGAAACAGAATTAGCCCTCGACGTCTGAACAACTTTTTTTGAAAAAATCCCTAAGCCGCGCGGTCAGAATTTCTGCTAAAAATCTGATGTTCTGCAATTCACTCAAAAATGTTGGCAAACTGTTGCAAATGATCCCCTGAAATGTTTTTCGGTGGAAACAGATGGGTTTTTATCATCGGAAACAGAATTAGCCCTCGAAGTCTGAACAACTTTTTTTGAAAAAATCCCTAAGGCGCGCGGTCACAATTTCTGCTAAAAATCTGACGTTCTGCAATTCACTCAAAAATGTTGGCAAACTGTTGCAAGTGATCCCCTGAAATGTTTTTTGGTGGAAACAGATGGGTTTTTATCATCGGAAACAGAATGAGCCCTCGACGTCTGAACAACTTTTTTTGAAAAAATCCCTAAGCCGCGCGGTCACAATTTCTGCTAAAAATCTGACGTTCTGCAGTTCACTCAAAAATGATCCCAAACTGTTGCAAATGATCCCCTGAAAGGTTTTTCTGTGGAAACAGATGGGTTTTTATCATCGGAAACAGAATTAGCCCTCGAGGTCTGGACAACTTTTTTTGAAAAAATCCCTAAGCCGCGCGGTCACAATTTCTGCTTAAAATCTGACGTTCTGCAATTCACTCAAAAATGTTGGCAAACTGTTGCAAGTGATCCCCTGAAATGTTTTTTGGTGGAAACAGATGGGTTTTTATCATCGGAAACAGAATTAGCCCTCGACGTCTGAACAACTTTTTTGGAAAAAATCCCTAAGCCGCGCGGTCACAATTTCTGCTAAAAATCTGACGTTCTGCAGTTCACTCAAAAATGGTCCCAAACTGTTGCAAATGATCCCCTGAAAGGTTTTTCGGTGGAAACAGATGGGTTTTTATCATCGGAAACAGAATTAGCCCTCGAGGTCTGGACAACTTTTTTTGAAAAAATCCCTAAGCCGCGCGGTCAGAATTTCTGCTAAAAATCTGATGTTCTGCAATTCACTCAAAAATGTTGGCAAACTGTTGCAAATGATCCCCTGAAATGTTTTTCGGTGGAAACAGATGGGTTTTTATCATCGGAAACAGAATTAGCCCTCGAAGTCTGAACAACTTTTTTTGAAAAAATCCCTAAGGCGCGCGGTCACAATTTCTGCTAAAAATCTGACGTTCTGCAATTCACTCAAAAATGTTGGCAAACTGTTGCAAGTGATCCCCTGAAATGTTTTTCGGTGGAAACTGATGGGTTTTTATCATCGGAAACAGAATTAGCCATCGACGTCTGAACAACTTTTTTTGAAAAAATCCCTAAGCCGCGCGGTCACAATTTCTGCTAAAAATCTGACGTTCTGCAGTTCACTCAAAAATGTTGGCAAACTGTTGCAATTGATCCCCTGAAATGTTTTTCTGTGGAAACAGATCGGTTTTTATCATCGGAAACAGAATTAGCCCTCGACGTCTGAACAACTTTTTTTGAAAAAATCCCTAAGCCACGCGGTCACAATTTCTGCTAAAAATCTGACGTTCTGCAATTCACTCAAAAATGTTGGCAAACTGTTGCAAGTGATCCCCTGAAATGTTTTTCGGTGGAAACAGATGCGTTTTTATCATCGGAAACAGAATTAGCCCTCGAGGTCTGGACAACTTTTTTTGAAAAAATCCCTAAGCCGCGCGGTCAGAATTTCTGCTAAAAATCTGATGTTCTGCAATTCACTCAAAAATGTTGGCAAACTGTTGCAAATGATCCCCTGAAATGTTTTTCGGTGGAAACAGATGGGTTTTTATCATCGGAAACAGAATTAGCCCTCGAAGTCTGAACAACTTTTTTTGAAAAAATCCCTAAGGCGCGCGGTCACAATTTCTGCTAAAAATCTGACGTTCTGCAATTCACTCAAAAATGTTGGCAAACTGTTGCAAGTGATCCCCTGAAATGTTTTTCGGTGGAAACTGATGGGTTTTTATCATCGGAAACAGAATTAGCCATCGACGTCTGAACAACTTTTTTTGAAAAAATCCCTAAGCCGCGCGGTCACAATTTCTGCTAAAAATCTGACGTTCTGCAGTTCACTCAAAAATGTTGGCAAACTGTTGCAATTGATCCCCTGAAATGTTTTTCTGTGGAAACAGATCGGTTTTTATCATCGGAAACAGAATTAGCCCTCGACGTCTGAACAACTTTTTTTGAAAAAATCCCTAAGCCACGCGGTCACAATTTCTGCTAAAAATCTGACGTTCTGCAATTCACTCAAAAATGTTGGCAAACTGTTGCAAGTGATCCCCTGAAATGTTTTTCGGTGGAAACAGATGCGTTTTTATCATTGGAAACAGAATTAGCCCTCGACGTCTGAACAACTTTTTTTGAAAAAAACCCTAAGCCGCGCGGGTCACATTTTCTGCTAAAAATCTGACGTTCTGCAATTCCCTCAAAAATGTTGGCAAAGTGTTGCAAGTGATCCCCTGAAATGTTTTTCGGTGTAAACAGATGGGTTTTTATCATCGGAAACAGAATTAGCCCTCGACGTCTGAACAACTTTTTTTGAAAAAATCCCTAACCCGCGCGGTCACAATTTTTGCTAAAAATCTGACGTTCTGCAATTCACTCAAAAATGTTGGCAAACTGTTGCAAGTGATCCCCTGAAATGTTTTTTGGTGGAAACAGATGGGTTTTTATCATCGGAAACAGAATGAGCCCTCGACGTCTGAACAACTTTTTTTGAAAAAATCCCTAAGCCGCGCGGTCACAATTTCTGCTAAAAATCTGACGTTCTGCAGTTCACTCAAAAATGATCCCAAACTGTTGCAAATGATCCCCTGAAAGGTTTTTCTGTGGAAACAGATGGGTTTTTATCATCGGAAACAGAATTAGCCCTCGAGGTTAGGACAACTTTTTTTGAAAAAATCCCTAAGCCGCGCGGTCACAATTTCTGCTTAAAATCTGACGTTCTGCAATTCACTCAAAAATGTTGGCAAACTGTTGCAAGTGATCCCCTGAAATGTTTTTCGGTGGAAATAGATGGGTTTTTATCATCGGAAACAGAATTAGCCCTCGACGTCTGAACAACTTTTTTTGAAAAAATCCCTAAGCCGCGCGGTCACAATTTCTGCTAAAAATCTGACGTTCTGCAGTTCACTCAAAAATGGTCCTAAACTGTTGCAAATGATCCCCTGAAATGTTTTTCGGTGGAAACAGATGGGTTTTTATCATCGGAAACAGAATTAGCCCTCGAGGTCTGGACAACTTTTTTTGAAAAAATCCCTAACCCACGCGTTCACAATTTCTGCTAAAAATCTGACTTTCTGCAATTCACTCAAAAATGTTGGCAAACTGTTGCAAGTGATCCCCTGAAATGTTTTTCGGTGGAAACAGATGCGTTTTTATCATCGGAAACAGAATGAGTCCTCGACGTCTGAACAACTTTTTTTGAAAAAATCCCTAAGCCGCGCGGTCACAATTTCTGCTAAAAATCTGACGTTCTGCAGTTCACTCAATAATGTTGGCAAACTGTTGCAAGTGATCCCCTGAAATGTTTTTCGGTGGAAACAGATGGGTTTTTATCATCGGAAACAGAATGAGTCCTCGACGTCTGAACAACTTTTTTTGAAAAAATCCCTAACCCGCGCGGTCACAATTTCTGCTAAAAATCTGACGTTCTGCAATTCACTCAATAATGTTGGCAAAGTGTTGCAAGTGATCCCCTGAAATGTTTTTCGGTGGAAACAGATGGGTTTTTATCATCGGAAACAGAATTAGCCCTCGACGTCTGAACAACTTTTTTTGAAAAAATCCCTAACCCACGCGGTCACAATTTTTGCTAAAAATCTGACGTTCTGCAATTCACTCAAAAATGTTGGCAAACTTTTGCAAGTGATCCCCTGAAATGTTTTTCGTTGGAAACTGATGGGTTTTTATCATCGGAAACAGAATTAGCCATCGACGTCTGAACAACTTTTTTTGAAAAAATCCCTAAGCCGCGCGGTCACAATTTCTGCTAAAAATCTGACGTTCTGCAGTTCACTCAAAAATGTTGGCAAACTGTTGCAAGTGATCCCCTGAAATGTTTTTCTGTGGAAACAGATCGGTTTTTATCATCGGAAACAGAATTAGCCCTCGACGTCTGAACAACTTTTTTTGAAAAAATCCCTAAGCCGCGCGGTCACAATTTCTGCTAAAAATCTGACATTCTGCAATTCACTCAAAAATGTTGGCAAACTGTTGCAAGTGATCCCCTGAAATGTTTTTCGGTGGAAACAGATGCGTTTTTATCATTGGAAACAGAATTAGCCCTCGACGTCTGAACAACTTTTTTTGAAAAAATCCCATAGCTGCGCGGTCACAATTTCTGCTAAAAATCTGACGTTCTGCAATTCCCTCAAAAATGTTGGCAAAGTGCTGCAAGTGATCCCCTGAAATGTTTTTCGGTGTAAACAGATGGGTTTTTATCATCGGAAACAGAATTAGCCCTCGACGTCTGAACAACTTTTTTTGAAAAAATCCCTAACCCGCGCGGTCACAATTTTTGCTAAAAATCTGACGTTCTGCAATTCACTCAAAAATGTTGGCAAACTGTTGCAAGTGATCCCCTGAAATGTTTTTTGGTGGAAACAGATGGGTTTTTATCATCGGAAACAGAATGAGCCCTCGACGTCTGAACAACTTTTTTTGAAAAAATCCCTAAGCCGCGCGGTCACAATTTCTGCTAAAAATCTGACGTTCTGCAGTTCACTCAAAAATGGTCCCAAACTGTTGCAAATGATCCCCTGAAAGGTTTTCTGTGGAAACAGATGGGTTTTTATCATCGGAAACAGAATTAGCCCTCGAGGTCTGGACAACTTTTTTTGAAAAAATCCCTAAGCCGCGCGGTCACAATTTCTGCTAAAAATCTGACGTTCTGCAATTCACTCAATAATGTTGGCAAAGTGTTGCAAGTGATCCCCTGAAATGTTTTTCGGTGGAAACAGATGGGTTTTTATCATCGGAAACAGAATTAGCCCTCGACGTCTGAACAACTTTTTTTGAAAAAATCCCTAAGCCGCGCGGTCACAATTTCTGCTTAAAATCTGACGTTCTGCAATTCACTCAAAAATGTTGGCAAAGTGTTGCAAGTGATCCCCTGAAATGTTTTTCGGTGTAAACAGATGGGTTTTTATCATCGGAAACAGAATTAGCCCTCGACGTCTGAACAACTTTTTTTGAAAAAATCCCTAACCCACGCGGTCATAATTTTTGCTAAAAATCTGACGTTCTGCAATTCACTCAAAAATGTTGGCAAACTGTTGCAAGTGATCCCCTGAAATGTTTTTCGGTGGAAACTGATGGGTTTTTATCATCGGAAACAGAATTAGCCATCGACGTCTGAACAACTTTTTTTGAAAAAATCCCTAAGCCGCGCGGTCACAATTTCTGCTAAAAATCTGACGTTCTGCAGTTCACTCAAAAATGTTGGCAAACTGTTGCAAGTGATCCCCTGAAATGTTTTTCTGTGGAAACAGATCGGTTTTTATCATCGGAAACAGAATTAGCCCTCGACGTCTGAACAACTTTTTTTGAAAAAATCCCTAAGCCGCGCGGTCACAATTTCTGCTAAAAATCTGACGTTCTGCAATTCACTCAAAAATGTTGGCAAACTGTTGCAAGTGATCCCCTGAAATGTTTTTCGGTGGAAACAGATGCGTTTTTATCATTGGAAACAGAATTAGCCCTCGACGTCTGAACAACTTTTTTTGAAAAAATCCCATAGCCGCGCGGTCACAATTTCTGCTAAAAATCTGACGTTCTGCAATTCCCTCAAAAATGTTGGCAAAGTGTTGCAAGTGATCCCCTGAAATGTTTTTCGGTGTAAACAGATGGGTTTTTATCATCGGAAACAGAATTAGCCCTCGACGTCTGAACAACTTTTTTTGAAAAAATCCCTAACCCGCGCGGTCACAATTTTTGCTAAAAATCTGACGTTCTGCAATTCACTCAAAAATGTTGGCAAACTGTTGCAAGTGATCCCCTGAAATGTTTTTCGGTGGAAACAGATGGTTTTTTATCATCGGAAACAGAATTAGCCCTCGACGTCTGAACAACTTTTTTTGAAAAAATCCCTAAGCCGCGCGGTCACAATTTCTGCTTAAAATCTGACGTTCTGCAATTCACTCAAAAATGTTGGCAAACTGTTGCAAGTGATCCCCTGAAATGTTTTTCGGTGGAAACTGATGGGTTTTTATCATCGGAAACAGAATTAGCCATCGACGTCTGAACAACTTTTTTTGAAAAAATCCCTAAGCCGCGCGGTCACAATTTCTGCTAAAAATCTGACGTTCTGCAGTTCACTCAAAAATGTTGGCAAACTGTTGCAAGTGATCCCCTGAAATGTTTTTCGGTGGAAACAGATGCGTTTTTATCATTGGAAACAGAATTAGCCCTCGACGTCTGAACAACTTTTTTTGAAAAAATCCCATAGCCGCGCGGTCACAATTTCTGCTAAAAATCTGACGTTCTGCAATTCCCTCAAAAATGTTGGCAAAGTGTTGCAAGTGATCCCCTGAAATGTTTTTCGGTGTAAACAGATGGGTTTTTATCATCGGAAACAGAATTAGCCCTCGACGTCTGAACAACTTTTTTTGAAAAAATCCCTAACCCGCGCGGTCACAATTTTTGCTAAAAATCTGACGTTCTGCAATTCACTCAAAAATGTTGGCAAACTGTTGCAAGTGATCCCCTGAAATGTTTTTCGGTGGAAACAGATGGTTTTTTATCATCGGAAACAGAATTAGCCCTCGACGTCTGAACAACTTTTTTTGAAAAAATCCCTAAGCCGCGCGGTCACAATTTCTGCTTAAAATCTGACGTTCTGCAATTCACTCAAAAATGTTGGCAAACTGTTGCAAGTGATCCCCTGAAATGTTTTTCGGTGGAAACTGATGGGTTTTTATCATCGGAAACAGAATTAGCCATCGACGTCTGAACAACTTTTTTTGAAAAAATCCCTAAGCCGCGCGGTCACAATTTCTGCTAAAAATCTGACGTTCTGCAGTTCACTCAAAAATGTTGGCAAACTGTTGCAATTGATCCCCTGAAATGTTTTTCTGTGGAAACAGATCGGTTTTTATCATCGGAAACAGAATTAGCCCTCGACGTCTGAACAACTTTTTTTGAAAAAATCCCTAAGCCACGCGGTCACAATTTCTGCTAAAAATCTGACGTTCTGCAATTCACTCAAAAATGTTGGCAAACTGTTGCAAGTGATCCCCTGAAATGTTTTTCGGTGGAAACAGATGCGTTTTTATCATTGGAAACAGAATTAGCCCTCGACGTCTGAACAACTTTTTTTGAAAAAATCCCTAAGCCGCGCGGGTCACATTTTCTGCTAAAAATCTGACGTTCTGCAATTCCCTCAAAAATGTTGGCAAAGTGTTGCAAGTGATCCCCTGAAATGTTTTTCGGTGTAAACAGATGGGTTTTTATCATCGGAAACAGAATTAGCCCTCGACGTCTGAACAACTTTTTTTGAAAAAATCCCTAACCCGCGCGGTCACAATTTTTGCTAAAAATCTGACGTTCTGCAATTCACTCAAAAATGTTGGCAAACTGTTGCAAGTGATCCCCTGAAATGTTTTTTGGTGGAAACAGATGGGTTTTTATCATCGGAAACAGAATGAGCCCTCGACGTCTGAACAACTTTTTTTGAAAAAATCCCTAAGCCGCGCGGTCACAATTTCTGCTAAAAATCTGACGTTCTGCAGTTCACTCAAAAATGATCCCAAACTGTTGCAAATGATCCCCTGAAAGGTTTTTCTGTGGAAACAGATGGGTTTTTATCATCGGAAACAGAATTAGCCCTCGAGGTTAGGACAACTTTTTTTGAAAAAATCCCTAAGCCGCGCGGTCACAATTTCTGCTTAAAATCTGACGTTCTGCAATTCACTCAAAAATGTTGGCAAACTGTTGCAAGTGATCCCCTGAAATGTTTTTCGGTGGAAATAGATGGGTTTTTATCATCGGAAACAGAATTAGCCCTCGACGTCTGAACAACTTTTTTTGAAAAAATCCCTAAGCCGCGCGGTCACAATTTCTGCTAAAAATCTGACGTTCTGCAGTTCACTCAAAAATGGTCCCAAACTGTTGCAAATGATCCCCTGAAATGTTTTTCGGTGGAAATAGATGGGTTTTTATCATCGGAAACAGAATTAGCCCTCGAGGTCTGGACAACTTTTTTTGAAAAAATCCCTAACCCACGCGTTCACAATTTTTGCTAAAAATCTGACGTTCTGCAATTCACTCAAAAATGTTGGCAAACTGTTGCAAGTGATCCCCTGAAATGTTTTTCGGTGGAAACAGATGCGTTTTTATCATCGGAAACAGAATGAGTCCTCGACGTCTGAACAACTTTTTTTGAAAAAATCCCTAAGCCGCGCGGTCACAATTTCTGCTAAAAATCTGACGTTCTGCAGTTCACTCAAAAATGTTGGCAAACTGTTGCAATTGATCCCCTGAAATGTTTTTCTGTGGAAACAGATCGGTTTTTATCATCGGAAACAGAATTAGCCCTCGACGTCTGAACAACATTTTTTGAAAAAATCCCTAAGCCGCGCGGTCACAATTTCTGCTAAAAATCTGACGTTCTGCAATTCCCTCAAAAATGTTGGCAAAGTGTTGCAAGTGATCCCCTGAAATGTTTTTCGGTGTAAACAGATGGGTTTTTATCATCGGAAACAGAATTAGCCCTCGACGTCTGAACAACTTTTTTTGAAAAAATCCCTAACCCGCGCGGTCACAATTTCTGCTTAAAATCTGACGTTCTGCAATTCACTCAAAAATGTTGGCAAACTGTTGCAAGTGATCCCCTGAAATGTTTTTTGGTGGAAACAGATGGGTTTTTATCATCGGAAACAGAATTAGCCCTCGACGTCTGAACAACTTTTTTTGAAAAAATCCCTAAGCCGCGCGGTCACAATTTCTGCTAAAAATCTGACGTTCTGCAGTTCACTCAAAAATGGTCCCAAACTGTTGCAAATGATCCCCTGAAATGTTTTTCGGTGGAAACAGATGGGTTTTTATCATCGGAAACAGAATTAGCCCTCGAGGTCTGGACAACTTTTTTTGAAAAAATCCCTAAGCCGCGCGGTCAGAATTTCTGCTAAAAATCTGATGTTCTGCAATTCACTCAAAAATGTTGGCAAACTGTTGCAAATGATCCCCTGAAATGTTTTTCGGTGGAAACAGATGGGTTTTTATCATCGGAAACAGAATTAGCCCTCGAAGTCTGAACAACTTTTTTTGAAAAAATCCCTAAGGCGCGCGGTCACAATTTCTGCTAAAAATCTGACGTTCTGCAATTCACTCAAAAATGTTGGCAAACTGTTGCAAGTGATCCCCTGAAATGTTTTTCGGTGGAAACTGATGGGTTTTTATCATCGGAAACAGAATTAGCCATCGACGTCTGAACAACTTTTTTTGAAAAAATCCCTAAGCCGCGCGGTCACAATTTCTGCTAAAAATCTGACGTTCTGCAGTTCACTCAAAAATGTTGGCAAACTGTTGCAATTGATCCCCTGAAATGTTTTTCTGTGGAAACAGATCGGTTTTTATCATCGGAAACAGAATTAGCCCTCGACGTCTGAACAACTTTTTTTGAAAAAATCCCTAAGCCACGCAGTCACAATTTCTGCTAAAAATCTGACGTTCTGCAATTCACTCAAAAATGTTGGCAAACTGTTGCAAGTGATCCCCTGAAATGTTTTTCGGTGGAAACAGATGCGTTTTTATCATTGGAAACAGAATTAGCCCTCGACGTCTGAACAACTTTTTTTGAAAAAATCCCTAAGCCGCGCGGGTCACATTTTCTGCTAAAAATCTGACGTTCTGCAATTCCCTCAAAAATGTTGGCAAAGTGTTGCAAGTGATCCCCTGAAATGTTTTTCGGTGTAAACAGATGGGTTTTTATCATCGGAAACAGAATTAGCCCTCGACGTCTGAACAACTTTTTTTGAAAAAATCCCTAACCCGCGCAGTCACAATTTTTGCTAAAAATCTGACGTTCTGCAATTCACTCAAAAATGTTGGCAAACTGTTGCAAGTGATCCCCTGAAATGTTTTTCGGTGTAAACAGATGGGTTTTTATCATCGGAAACAGAATTAGCCCTCGACGTCTGAACAACTTTTTTTGAAAAAATCCCTAACCCGCGCGGTCACAATTTTTGCTAAAAATCTGACGTTCTGCAATTCACTCAAAAATGTTGGCAAACTGTTGCAAGTGATCCCCTGAAATGTTTTTCGGTGGAAACAGATGGTTTTTTATCATCGGAAACAGAATTAGCCCTCGACGTCTGAACAACTTTTTTTGAAAAAATCCCTAAGCCGCGCGGTCACAATTTCTGCTTAAAATCTGACGTTCTGCAATTCACTCAAAAATGTTGGCAAACTGTTGCAAGTGATCCCCTGAAATGTTTTTCGGTGGAAACTGATGGGTTTTTATCATCGGAAACAGAATTAGCCATCGACGTCTGAACAACTTTTTTTGAAAAAATCCCTAAGCCGCGCGGTCACAATTTCTGCTAAAAATCTGACGTTCTGCAGTTCACTCAAAAATGTTGGCAAACTGTTGCAATTGATCCCCTGAAATGTTTTTCTGTGGAAACAGATCGGTTTTTATCATCGGAAACAGAATTAGCCCTCGACGTCTGAACAACTTTTTTTGAAAAAATCCCTAAGCCACGCGGTCACAATTTCTGCTAAAAATCTGACGTTCTGCAATTCACTCAAAAATGTTGGCAAACTGTTGCAAGTGATCCCCTGAAATGTTTTTCGGTGGAAACAGATGCGTTTTTATCATTGGAAACAGAATTAGCCCTCGACGTCTGAACAACTTTTTTTGAAAAAATCCCTAAGCCGCGCGGGTCACATTTTCTGCTAAAAATCTGACGTTCTGCAATTCCCTCAAAAATGTTGGCAAAGTGTTGCAAGTGATCCCCTGAAATGTTTTTCGGTGTAAACAGATGGGTTTTTATCATCGGAAACAGAATTAGCCCTCGACGTCTGAACAACTTTTTTTGAAAAAATCCCTAACCCGCGCGGTCACAATTTTTGCTAAAAATCTGACGTTCTGCAATTCACTCAAAAATGTTGGCAAACTGTTGCAAGTGATCCCCTGAAATGTTTTTTGGTGGAAACAGATGGGTTTTTATCATCGGAAACAGAATGAGCCCTCGACGTCTGAACAACTTTTTTTGAAAAAATCCCTAAGCCGCGCGGTCACAATTTCTGCTAAAAATCTGACGTTCTGCAGTTCACTCAAAAATGATCCCAAACTGTTGCAAATGATCCCCTGAAAGGTTTTTCTGTGGAAACAGATGGGTTTTTATCACCGGAAACAGAATTAGCCCTCGAGGTTAGGACAACTTTTTTTGAAAAAATCCCTAAGCCGCGCGGTCACAATTTCTGCTTAAAATCTGACGTTCTGCAATTCACTCAAAAATGTTGGCAAACTGTTGCAAGTGATCCCCTGAAATGTTTTTCGGTGGAAATAGATGGGTTTTTATCATCGGAAACAGAATTAGCCCTCGACGTCTGAACAACTTTTTTTGAAAAAATCCCTAAGCCGCGCGGTCACAATTTCTGCTAAAAATCTGACGTTCTGCAGTTCACTCAAAAATGGTCCCAAACTGTTGCAAATGATCCCCTGAAATGTTTTTCGGTGGAAACAGATGGGTTTTTATCATCGGAAACAGAATTAGCCCTCGAGGTCTGGACAACTTTTTTTGAAAAAATCCCTAACCCACGCGTTCACAATTTTTGCTAAAAATCTGACGTTCTGCAATTCACTCAAAAATGTTGGCAAACTGTTGCAAGTGATCCCCTGAAATGTTTTTCGGTGGAAACAGATGCGTTTTTATCATCGGAAACAGAATTAGTCCTCGACGTCTGAACAACTTTTTTTGAAAAAATCCCTAAGCCGCGCGGTCACAATTTCTGCTAAAAATCTGACGTTCTGCAGTTCACTCAAAAATGTTGGCAAACTGTTGCAATTGATCCCCTGAAATGTTTTTCTGTGGAAACAGATCGGTTTTTATCATCGGAAACAGAATTAGCCCTCGACGTCTGAACAACATTTTTTGAAAAAATCCCTAAGCCGCGCGGTCACAATTTCTGCTAAAAATCTGACGTTCTGCAATTCCCTCAAAAATGTTGGCAAAGTGTTGCAAGTGATCCCCTGAAATGTTTTTCGGTGTAAACAGATGGGTTTTTATCATCGGAAACAGAATTAGCCCTCGACGTCTGAACAACTTTTTTTGAAAAAATCCCTAACCCGCGCGGTCACAATTTCTGCTAAAAATCTGACGTTCTGCAATTCACTCAAAAATGTTGGCAAACTGTTGCAAGTGATCCCCTGAAATGTTTTTTGGTGGAAACAGATGGGTTTTTATCATCGGAAACAGAATGAGTCCTCGACGTCTGAACAACATTTTTTGAAAAAATCCCTAAGCCGCGCGGTCACAATTTCTGCTAAAAATCTGACGTTCTGCAGTTCACTCAAAAATGATCCCAAACTGTTGCAAATGATCCCCTGAAAGGTTTTTCTGTGGAAACAGATGGGTTTTTATCATCGGAAACAGAATTAGCCCTCGAGGTCTGGACAACTTTTTTTGAAAAAATCCGTAAGCCGCGCGGTCACAATTTCTGCTTAAAATCTGACGTTCTGCAATTCACTCAAAAATGTTGGCAAACTGTTGCAAGTGATCCCCTGAAATGTTTTTCGGTGGAAATAGATGGGTTTTTATCATCGGAAACAGAATGAGTCCTCGACGTCTGAACAACTTTTTTTGAAAAAATCCCTAACCCGCGCGGTCACAATTTCTGCTAAAAATCTGACGTTCTGCAATTCACTCAATAATGTTGGCAAACTGTTGCAAGTGATCCCCTGAAATGTTTTTCGGTGGAAACAGATGGGTTTTTATCATCGGAAACAGAATGAGTCCTCGACGTCTGAACAACTTTTTTTGAAAAAATCCCTAACCCGCGCGGTCACAATTTCTGCTAAAAATCTGACGTTCTGCAATTCACTCAATAATGTTGGCAAAGTGTTGCAAGTGATCCCCTGAAATGTTTTTCGGTGGAAACAGATGGGTTTTTATCATCGGAAACAGAATTAGCCCTCGACGTCTGAACAACTTTTTTTGAAAAAATCCCTAACCCACGCGGTCACAATTTTTGCTAAAAATCTGACGTTCTGCAATTCACTCAAAAATGTTGGCAAACTGTTGCAAGTGATCCCCTGAAATGTTTTTCGTTGGAAACTGATGGGTTTTTATCATCGGAAACAGAATTAGCCATCGACGTCTGAACAACTTTTTTTGAAAAAATCCCTAAGCCGCGCGGTCACAATTTCTGCTAAAAATCTGGCGTTCTGCAGTTCACTCAAAAATGTTGGCAAACTGTTGCAAGTGATCCCCTGAAAGGTTTTTCTGTGGAAACAGATGGGTTTTTATCATCGGAAACAGAATTAGCCCTCGAGGTCTGGACAACTTTTTTTGAAAAAATCCCTAAGCCGCGCGGTCACAATTTCTGCTAAAAATCTGACGTTCTGCAATTCACTCAAAAATGTTGGCAAACTGTTGCAAGTGATCCCCTGAAATGTTTTTCGGTGGAAACAGATGCGTTTTTATCATTGGAAACAGAATTAGCCCTCGACGTCTGAACAACTTTTTTTGAAAAAATCCCATAGCTGCGCGGTCACAATTTCTGCTAAAAATCTGACGTTCTGCAATTCCCTCAAAAATGTTGGCAAAGTGCTGCAAGTGATCCCCTGAAATGTTTTTCGGTGTAAACAGATGGGTTTTTATCATCGGAAACAGAATTAGCCCTCGACGTCTGAACAACTTTTTTTGAAAAAATCCCTAACCCGCGCGGTCACAATTTTTGCTAAAAATCTGACGTTCTGCAATTCACTCAAAAATGTTGGCAAACTGTTGCAAGTGATCCCCTGAAATGTTTTTTGGTGGAAACAGATGGGTTTTTATCATCGGAAACAGAATGAGCCCTCGACGTCTGAACAACTTTTTTTGAAAAAATCCCTAAGCCGCGCGGTCACAATTTCTGCTAAAAATCTGACGTTCTGCAGTTCACTCAAAAATGATCCCAAACTGTTGCAAATGATCCCCTGAAAGGTTTTTCTGTGGAAACAGATGGGTTTTTATCATCGGAAACAGAATTAGCCCTCGAGGTCTGGACAACTTTTTTTGAAAAAATCCCTAAGCCGCGCGGTCACAATTTCTGCTAAAAATCTGACGTTCTGCAATTCACTCAATAATGTTGGCAAAGTGTTGCAAGTGATCCCCTGAAATGTTTTTCGGTGGAAATAGATGGGTTTTTATCATCGGAAACAGAATTAGCCCTCGACGTCTGAACAACTTTTTTTGAAAAAATCCCTAAGCCGCGCGGTCACAATTTCTGCTCAAAATCTGACGTTCTGCAGTTCACTCAAAAATGGTCCCAAACTGTTGCAAATGATCCCCTGAAAGGTTTTCTGTGGAAACAGATGGGTTTTTATCATCGGAAACAGAATTAGCCCTCGAGGTCTGGACAACTTTTTTTGAAAAAATCCCTAACCCGCGCGGTCACAATTTCTGCTAAAAATCTGACGTTCTGCAATTCACTCAATAATGTTGGCAAAGTGTTGCAAGTGATCCCCTGAAAGGTTTTTCTGTGGAAACAGATGGGTTTTTATCATCGGAAACAGAATTAGCCCTCGAGGTCTGGACAACTTTTTTTGAAAAAATCCCTAAGCCGCGCGGTCACAATTTCTGCTAAAAATCTGACGTTCTGCAATTCACTCAATAATGTTGGCAAAGTGTTGCAAGTGATCCCCTGAAATGTTTTTCGGTGGAAACAGATGGGTTTTTATCATCGGAAACAGAATTAGCCCTCGACGTCTGAACAACTTTTTTTGAAAAAATCCCTAAGCCGCGCGGTCACAATTTCTGCTTAAAATCTGACGTTCTGCAATTCACTCAAAAATGTTGGCAAAGTGTTGCAAGTGATCCCCTGAAATGTTTTTCGGTGGAAACAGATGGGTTTTTATCATCGGAAACAGAATTAGCCCTCGACGTCTGAACAACTTTTTTTGAAAAAATCCCTAAGCCGCGCGGTCACAATTTCTGCTCAAAATCTGACGTTCTGCAGTTCACTCAAAAATGGTCCCAAACTGTTGCAAATGATCCCCTGAAAGGTTTTCTGTGGAAACAGATGGGTTTTTATCATCGGAAACAGAATTAGCCCTCGAGGTCTGGACAACTTTTTTTGAAAAAATCCCTAACCCGCGCGGTCACAATTTCTGCTAAAAATCTGACGTTCTGCAATTCACTCAATAATGTTGGCAAAGTGTTGCAAGTGATCCCCTGAAATGTTTTTCGGTGGAAACAGATGGGTTTTTATCATCGGAAACAGAATTAGCCCTCGACGTCTGAACAACTTTTTTTGAAAAAATCCCTAAGCCGCGCGGTCACAATTTCTGCTTAAAATCTGACGTTCTGCAATTCACTCAAAAATGTTGGCAAAGTGTTGCAAGTGATCCCCTGAAATGTTTTTCGGTGTAAACAGATGGGTTTTTATCATCGGAAACAGAATTAGCACTCGACGTCTGAACAACTTTTTTTGAAAAAATCCCTAACCCACGCGGTCACAATTTTTGCTAAAAATCTGACGTTCTGCAATTCACTCAAAAATGTTGGCAAACTGTTGCAAGTGATCCCCTGAAATGTTTTTCGGTGGAAACTGATGGGTTTTTATCATCGGAAACAGAATTAGCCATCGACGTCTGAACAACTTTTTTTGAAAAAATCCCTAAGCCGCGCGGTCACAATTTCTGCTAAAAATCTGACGTTCTGCAGTTCACTCAAAAATGTTGGCAAACTGTTGCAAGTGATCCCCTGAAATGTTTTTCTGTGGAAACAGATCGGTTTTTATCATCGGAAACAGAATTAGCCCTCGACGTCTGAACAACTTTTTTTGAAAAAATCCCTAAGCCGCGCGGTCACAATTTCTGCTAAAAATCTGACGTTCTGCAATTCACTCAAAAATGTTGGCAAACTGTTGCAAGTGATCCCCTGAAATGTTTTTCGGTGGAAACAGATGCGTTTTTATCATTGGAAACAGAATTAGCCCTCGACGTCTGAACAACTTTTTTTGAAAAAATCCCATAGCCGCGCGGTCACAATTTCTGCTAAAAATCTGACGTTCTGCAATTCCCTCAAAAATGTTGGCAAAGTGTTGCAAGTGATCCCCTGAAATGTTTTTCGGTGTAAACAGATGGGTTTTTATCATCGGAAACAGAATTAGCCCTCGACGTCTGAACAACTTTTTTTGAAAAAATCCCTAACCCGCGCGGTCACAATTTTTGCTAAAAATCTGACGTTCTGCAATTCACTCAAAAATGTTGGCAAACTGTTGCAAGTGATCCCCTGAAATGTTTTTCGGTGGAAACAGATGGTTTTTTATCATCGGAAACAGAATTAGCCCTCGACGTCTGAACAACTTTTTTTGAAAAAATCCCTAAGCCGCGCGGTCACAATTTCTGCTTAAAATCTGACGTTCTGCAATTCACTCAAAAATGTTGGCAAAGTGTTGCAAGTGATCCCCTGAAATGTTTTTCGGTGGAAACAGATGGGTTTTTATCATCGGAAACAGAATTAGCCCTCGAGGTCTGGACAACTTTTTTTGAAAAAATCCCTAAGCCGCGCGGTCACAATTTCTGCTTAAAATCTGACGTTCTGCAATTCACTCAAAAATGTTGGCAAACTGTTGCAAGTGATCCCCTGAAATGTTTTTCAGTGGAAATAGATGGGTTTTTATCATCGGAAACAGAATTAGCCCTCGACGTCTGAACAACTTTTTTTGAAAAAATCCCTAAGCCGCGCGGTCACAATTTCTGCTAAAAATCTGACGTTCTGCAGTTCACTCAAAAATGGTCCCAAACTGTTGCAAATGATCCCCTCAAAGGTTTTCTGTGGAAACAGATGGGTTTTTATCATCGGAAACAGAATTAGCCCTCGAGGTCTGGACAACTTTTTTTGAAAAAATCCCTAACCCGCGCGGTCACAATTTCTGCTAAAAATCTGACGTTCTGCAATTCACTCAATAATGTTGGCAAAGTGTTGCAAGTGATCCCCTGAAATGTTTTTCGGTGGAAACAGATGGGTTTTTATCATCGGAAACAGAATTAGCCCTCGACGTCTGAACAACTTTTTTTGAAAAAATCCCTAACCCACGCGGTCACAATTTTTGCTAAAAATCTGACGTTCTGCAATTCACTCAAAAATGTTGGCAAACTGTTGCAAGTGATCCCCTGAAATGTTTTTCGGTGGAAACTGATGGGTTTTTATCATCGGAAACAGAATTAGCCATCGACGTCTGAACAACTTTTTTTGAAAAAATCCCTAAGCCGCGCGGTCACAATTTCTGCTAAAAATCTGACGTTCTGCAGTTCACTCAAAAATGTTGGCAAACTGTTGCAAGTGATCCCCTGAAATGTTTTTCTGTGGAAACAGATCGGTTTTTATCATCGGAAACAGAATTAGCCCTCGACGTCTGAACAACTTTTTTTGAAAAAATCCCTAAGCCGCGCGGTCACAATTTCTGCTAAAAATCTGACGTTCTGCAATTCACTCAAAAATGTTGGCAAACTGTTGCAAGTGATCCCCTGAAATGTTTTTCGGTGGAAACAGATGCGTTTTTATCATTGGAAACAGAATTAGCCCTCGACGTCTGAACAACTTTTTTTGAAAAAATCCCATAGCCGCGCGGTCACAATTTCTGCTAAAAATCTGACGTTCTGCAATTCCCTCAAAAATGTTGGCAAAGGGTTGCAAGTGATCCCCTGAAATGTTTTTCGGTGTAAACAGATGGGTTTTTATCATCGGAAACAGAATTAGCCCTCGACGTCTGAACAACTTTTTTTGAAAAAATCCCTAACCCGCGCGGTCACAATTTTTGCTAAAAATCTGACGTTCTGCAATTCACTCAAAAATGTTGGCAAACTGTTGCAAGTGATCCCCTGAAATGTTTTTCGGTGGAAACAGATGGTTTTTTATCATCGGAAACAGAATTAGCCCTCGACGTCTGAACAACTTTTTTTGAAAAAATCCCTAAGGCGCGCGGTCACAATTTCTGCTAAAAATCTGACGTTCTGCAATTCACTCAAAAATGTTGGCAAACTGTTGCAAGTGATCCCCTGAAATGTTTTTTGGTGGAAACAGATGGGTTTTTATCATCGGAAACAGAATGAGTCCTCGACGTCTGAACAACTTTTTTTGAAAAAATCCCTAAGCCGCGCGGTCACAATTTCTGCTAAAAATCTGACGTTCTGCAGTTCACTCAAAAATGATCCCAAACTGTTGCAAATGATCCCCTGAAAGGTTTTTCTGTGGAAACAGATGGGTTTTTATCATCGGAAACAGAATTAGCCCTCGAGGTCTGGACAACTTTTTTTGAAAAAATCCCGAAGCCGCGCGGTCACAATTTCTGCTTAAAATCTGACGTTCTGCAATTCACTCAAAAATGTTGGCAAACTGTTGCAAGTGATCCCCTGAAATGTTTTTCGGTGGAAATAGATGGGTTTTTATCATCGGAAACAGAATTAGCCCTCGACGTCTGAACAACTTTTTTTGAAAAAATCCCTAAGCCGCGCGGTCACAATTTCTGCTAAAAATCTGACGTTCTGCAGTTCACTCAAAAATGGTCCCAAACTGTTGCAAATGATCCCCTGAAAGGTTTTCTGTGGAAACAGATGGTTTTTTATCATCGGAAACAGAATTAGCCCTCGAGGTCTGGACAACTTTTTTTGAAAAAATCCCTAACCCGCGCGGTCACAATTTCTGCTAAAAATCTGACGTTCTGCAATTCACTCAATAATGTTGGCAAAGTGTTGCAAGTGATCCCCTGAAATGTTTTTCGGTGGAAACAGATGGGTTTTTATCATCGGAAACAGAATTAGCCCTCGACGTCTGAACAACTTTTTTTGAAAAAATCCCTAACCCACGCGGTCACAATTTTTGCTAAAAATCTGACGTTCTGCAATTCACTCAAAAATGTTGGCAAACTGTTGCAAGTGATCCCCTGAAATGTTTTTCGGTGGAAACTGATGGGTTTTTATCATCGGAAACAGAATTAGCCATCGACGTCTGAACAACTTTTTTTGAAAAAATCCCTAAGCCGCGGGGTCACAATTTCTGCTAAAAATCTGACGTTCTGCAGTTCACTCAAAAATGTTGGCAAACTGTTGCAAGTGATCCCCTGAAATGTTTTTCTGTGGAAACAGATCGGTTTTTATCATCGGAAACAGAATTAGCCCTCGACGTCTGAACAACTTTTTTTGAAAAAATCCCTAAGCCGCGCGGTCACAATTTCTGCTAAAAATCTGACGTTCTGCAATTCACTCAAAAATGTTGGCAAACTGTTGCAAGTGATCCCCTGAAATGTTTTTCGGTGGAAACAGATGCGTTTTTATCATTGGAAACAGAATTAGCCCTCGACGTCTGAACAACTTTTTTTGAAAAAATCCCTAAGCCGCGCGGTCACAATTTCTGCTAAAAATCTGACGTTCTGCAATTCACTCAAAAATGTTGGCAAACTGTTGCAAGTGATCCCCTGAAATGTTTTTTGGTGGAAACAGATGGGTTTTTATCATCGGAAACAGAATGAGTCCTCGACGTCTGAACAACTTTTTTTGAAAAAATCCCTAAGCCGCGCGGTCACAATTTCTGCTAAAAATCTGACGTTCTGCAGTTCACTCAAAAATGATCCCAAACTGTTGCAAATGATCCCCTGAAATGTTTTTCGGTGTAAACAGATGGGTTTTTATCATCGGAAACAGAATTAGCCCTCGACGTCTGAACAACTTTTTTTGAAAAAATCCCTAACCCGCGCGGTCACAATTTTTGCTAAAAATCTGACGTTCTGCAATTCACTCAAAAATGTTGGCAAACTGTTGCAAGTGATCCCCTGAAATGTTTTTCGGTGGAAACAGATGGTTTTTTATCATCGGAAACAGAATTAGCCCTCGACGTCTGAACAACTTTTTTTGAAAAAATCCCTAAGCCGCGCGGTCACAATTTCTGCTTAAAATCTGACGTTCTGCAATTCACTCAAAAATGTTGGCAAACTGTTGCAAGTGATCCCCTGAAATGTTTTTCAGTGGAAATAGATGGGTTTTTATCATCGGAAACAGAATTAGCCCTCGACGTCTGAACAACTTTTTTTGAAAAAATCCCTAAGCCGCGCGGTCACAATTTCTGCTAAAAATCTGACGTTCTGCAGTTCACTCAAAAATGGTCCCAAACTGTTGCAAATGATCCCCTGAAAGGTTTTCTGTGGAAACAGATGGGTTTTTATCATCGGAAACAGAATTAGCCCTCGAGGTCTGGACAACTTTTTTTGAAAAAATCCCTAACCCGCGCGGTCACAATTTCTGCTAAAAATCTGACGTTCTGCAATTCACTCAATAATGTTGGCAAAGTGTTGCAAGTGATCCCCTGAAATGTTTTTCGGTGGAAACAGATGGGTTTTTATCATCGGAAACAGAATTATCCCTCGATGTCTGAACAACTTTTTTTGAAAAAATCCCTAACCCACGCGGTCACAATTTTTGCTAAAAATCTGACGTTCTGCAATTCACTCAAAAATGTTGGCAAAGTGTTGCAAGTGATCCCCTGAAATGTTTTTCGGTGGAAACTGATGGGTTTTTATCATCGGAAACAGAATTAGCCATCGACGTCTGAACAACTTTTTTTGAAAAAATCCCTAAGCCGCGCGGTCACAATTTCTGCTAAAAATCTGACGTTCTGCAGTTCACTCAAAAATGTTGGCAAACTGTTGCAAGTGATCCCCTGAAATGTTTTTCTGTGGAAACAGATCGGTTTTTATCATCGGAAACAGAATTAGCCCTCGACGTCTGAACAACTTTTTTTGAAAAAATCCCTAAGCCACGCGGTCACAATTTCTGCTAAAAATCTGACGTTCTGCAATTCACTCAAAAATGTTGGCAAACTGTTGCAAGTGATCCCCTGAAATGTTTTTCGGTGGAAACAGATGCGTTTTTATCATTGGAAACAGAATTAGCCCTCGACGTCTGAACAACTTTTTTTGAAAAAATCCCATAGCCGCGCAGTCACAATTTCTGCTAAAAATCTGACGTTCAGCAATTCCCTCAAAAATGTTGGCAAAGTGTTGCAAGTGATCCCCTGAAATGTTTTTCGGTGTAAACAGATGGGTTTTTATCATCGGAAACAGAATTAGCCCTCGACGTCTGAACAACTTTTTTTGAAAAAATCCCTAACCCGCGCGGTCACAATTTTTGCTAAAAATCTGACGTTCTGCAATTCACTCAAAAATGTTGGCAAACTGTTGCAAGTGATCCCCTGAAATGTTTTTCGGTGGAAACAGATGGTTTTTTATCATCGGAAACAGAATTAGCCCTCGACGTCTGAACAACTTTTTTTGAAAAAATCCCTAAGGCGCGCCGTCACAATTTCTGCTAAAAATCTGACGTTCTGCAATTCACTCAAAAATGTTGGCAAACTGTTGCAAGTGATCCCCTGAAATGTTTTTTGGTGGAAACAGATGGGTTTTTATCATCGGAAACAGAATGAGTCCTCGACGTCTGAACAACTTTTTTTGAAAAAATCCCTAAGCCGCGCGGTCACAATTTCTGCTAAAAATCTGACGTTCTGCAGTTCACTCAAAAATGATCCCAAACTGTTGCAAATGATCCCCTGAAAGGTTTTTCTGTGGAAACAGATGGGTTTTTATCATCGGAAACAGAAATAGCCCTCGAGGTCTGGACAACTTTTTTTGAAAAAATCCCGAAGCCGCGCGGTCACAATTTCTGCTTAAAATCTGACGTTCTGCAATTCACTCAAAAATGTTCGCAAACTGTTGCAAGTGATCCCCTGAAATGTTTTTCGGTGGAAATAGATGGGTTTTTATCATCGGAAACAGAATTAGCCCTCGACGTCTGAACAACTTTTTTTGAAAAAATCCCTAAGCCGCGCGGTCACAATTTTTGCTAAAAATCTGACGTTCTGCAATTCACTCAAAAATGTTGGCAAACTGTTGCAAGTGATCCCCTGAAATGTTTTTCGGTGGAAACTGATGGGTTTTTATCATCGGAAACAGAATTAGCCATCGACGTCTGAACAACTTTTTTTGAAAAAATCCCTAAGCCGCGCGGTCACAATTTCTGCTAAAAATCTGACGTTCTGCAGTTCACTCAAAAATGTTGGCAAACTGTTGCAAGTGATCCCCTGAAATGTTTTTCTGTGGAAACAGATCGGTTTTTATCATCGGAAACAGAATTAGCCCTCGACGTCTGAACAACTTTTTTTGAAAAAATCCCTAAGGCGCGCGGTCACAATTTCTGCTAAAAATCTGACGTTCTGCAATTCACTCAAAAATGTTGGCAAACTGTTGCAAGTGATCCCCTGAAATGTTTTTTGGTGGAAACAGATGGGTTTTTATCATCGGAAACAGAATGAGTCCTCGACGTCTGAACAACTTTTTTTGAAAAAATCCCTAAGCCGCGCGGTCACAATTTCTGCTAAAAATCTGACGTTCTGCAGTTCACTCAAAAATGATCCCAAACTGTTGCAAATGATCCCCTGAAAGGTTTTTCTGTGGAAACAGATGGGTTTTTATCATCGGAAACAGAATTAGCCCTCGAGGTCTGGACAACTTTTTTTGAAAAAATCCCAAAGCCGCGCGGTCACAATTTCTGCTTAAAATCTGACGTTCTGCAATTCACTCAAAAATGTTCGCAAACTGTTGCAAGTGATCCCCTGAAATGTTTTTCGGTGGAAATAGATGGGTTTTTATCATCGGAAACAGAATTAGCCCTCGACGTCTGAACAACTTTTTTTGAAAAAATCCCTAAGCCGCGCGGTCACAATTTTTGCTAAAAATCTGACGTTCTGCAATTCACTCAAAAATGTTGGCAAACTGTTGCAAGTGATCCCCTGAAATGTTTTTCGGTGGAAACTGATGGGTTTTTATCATCGGAAACAGAATTAGCCCTCGACGTCTGAACAACTTTTTTTGAAAAAATCCCTAAGCCGCGCGGTCACAATTTCTGCTAAAAATCTGACGTTCTGCAGTTCACTCAAAAATGTTGGCAAACTGTTGCAAGTGATCCCCTGAAATGTTTTTCTGTGGAAACAGATCGGTTTTTATCATCGGAAACAGAATTAGCCCTCGACGTCTGAACAACTTTTTTTGAAAAAATCCCTAAGCCGCGCGGTCACAATTTCTGCTTAAAATCTGACGTTCTGCAATTCACTCAAAAATGTTGGCAAACTGTTGCAAGTGATCCCCTGAAATGTTTTTCGGTGGAAACAGATGCGTTTTTATCATTGGAAACAGAATTAGCCCTCGACGTCTGAACAACTTTTTTTGAAAAAATCCCATAGCCGCGCGGTCACAATTTCTGCTAAAAATCTGACGTTCTGCAATTCACTCAAAAATGTTGGCAAAGTGTTGCAAGTGATCCCCTGAAATGTTTTTCGGTGGAAACAGATGGGTTTTTATCATCGGAAACAGAATTAGCCCTCGAGGTCTGGACAACTTTTTTTGAAAAAATCCCTAAGCCGCGCGGTCACAATTTCTGCTTAAAATCTGACGTTCTGCAATTCACTCAAAAATGTTGGCAAACTGTTGCAAGTGATCCCCTGAAATGTTTTTCAGTGGAAATAGATGGGTTTTTATCATCGGAAACAGAATTAGCCCTCGACGTCTGAACAACTTTTTTTGAAAAAATCCCTAAGCCGCGCGGTCACAATTTCTGCTAAAAATCTGACGTTCTGCAGTTCACTCAAAAATGGTCCCAAACTGTTGCAAATGATCCCCTGAAAGGTTTTCTGTGGAAACAGATGGGTTTTTATCATCGGAAACAGAATTAGCCCTCGAGGTCTGGACAACTTTTTTTGAAAAAATCCCTAACCCGCGCGGTCACAATTTCTGCTAAAAATCTGACGTTCTGCAATTCACTCAATAATGTTGGCAAAGTGTTGCAAGTGATCCCCTGAAATGTTTTTCAGTGGAAACAGATGGGTTTTTATCATCGGAAACAGAATTATCCCTCGACGTCTGAACAACTTTTTTTGAAAAAATCCCTAACCCACGCGGTCACAATTTTTGCTAAAAATCTGACGTTCTGCAATTCACTCAAAAATGTTGGCAAAGTGTTGCAAGTGATCCCCTGAAATGTTTTTCGGTGGAAACTGATGGGTTTTTATCATCGGAAACAGAATTAGCCATCGACGTCTGAACAACTTTTTTTGAAAAAATCCCTAAGCCGCGCGGTCACAATTTCTGCTAAAAATCTGACGTTCTGCAGTTCACTCAAAAATGTTGGCAAACTGTTGCAAGTGATCCCCTGAAATGTTTTTCTGTGGAAACAGATCGGTTTTTATCATCGGAAACAGAATTAGCCCTCGACGTCTGAACAACTTTTTTTGAAAAAATCCCATAGCCGCGCGGTCACAATTTCTGCTAAAAATCTGACGTTCTGCAATTCCCTCAAAAATGTTGGCAAAGTGTTGCAAGTGATCCCCTGAAATGTTTTTCGGTGTAAACAGATGGGTTTTTATCATCGGAAACAGAATTAGCCCTCGACGTCTGAACAACTTTTTTTGAAAAAATCCCTAACCCGCGCGGTCACAATTTTTGCTAAAAATCTGACGTTCTGCAATTCACTCAAAAATGTTGGCAAAGTGTTGCAAGTGATCCCCTGAAATGTTTTTCGGTGGAAACTGATGGGTTTTTATCATCGGAAACAGAATTAGCCATCGACGTCTGAACAACTTTTTTTGAAAAAATCCCTAAGCCGCGCGGTCACAATTTCTGCTAAAAATCTGACGTTCTGCAGTTCACTCAAAAATGTTGGCAAACTGTTGCAAGTGATCCCCTGAAATGTTTTTCTGTGGAAACAGATCGGTTTTTATCATCGGAAACAGAATTAGCCCTCGACGTCTGAACAACTTTTTTTGAAAAAATCCCTAAGCCGCGCGGTCACAATTTCTGCTAAAAATCTGACGTTCTGCAATTCACTCAAAAATGTTGGCAAACTGTTGCAAGTGATCCCCTGAAATGTTTTTCGGTGGAAACAGATGCGTTTTTATCATTGGAAACACAATTAGCCCTCGACGTCTGAACAACTTTTTTTGAAAAAATCCCATAGCCGCGCGGTCACAATTTCTGCTAAAAATCTGACGTTCTGCAATTCCCTCAAAAATGTTGGCAAAGTGTTGCAAGTGATCCCCTGAAATGTTTTTCGGTGTAAACAGATGGGTTTTTATCATCGGAAACAGAATTAGCCCTCGACGTCTGAACAACTTTTTTTGAAAAAATCCCTAACCCGCGCGGTCACAATTTTTGCTAAAAATCTGACGTTCTGCAATTCACTCAAAAATGTTGGCAAACTGTTGCAAGTGATCCCCTGAAATGTTTTTTGGTGGAAACAGATGGGTTTTTATCATCGGAAACAGAATGAGTCCTCGACGTCTGAACAACTTTTTTTGAAAAAATCCCTAAGCCGCGCGGTCACAATTTCTGCTAAAAATCTGACGTTCTGCAGTTCACTCAAAAATGATCCCAAACTGTTGCAAATGATCCCCTGAAAGGTTTTTCTGTGGAAACAGATGGGTTTTTATCATCGGAAACAGAATTAGCCCTCGAGGTCTGGACAACTTTTTTTGAAAAAATCCCGAAGCCGCGCGGTCACAATTTCTGCTTAAAATCTGACGTTCTGCAATTCACTCAAAAATGTTCGCAAACTGTTGCAAGTGATCCCCTGAAATGTTTTTCGGTGGAAATAGATGGGTTTTTATCATCGGAAACAGAATTAGCCCTCGACGTCTGAACAACTTTTTTTGAAAAAATCCCTAAGCCGCGCGGTCACAATTTTTGCTAAAAATCTGACGTTCTGCAATTCACTCAAAAATGTTGGCAAACTGTTGCAAGTGATCCCCTGAAATGTTTTTCGGTGGAAACTGATGGGTTTTTATCATCGGAAACAGAATTAGCCATCGACGTCTGAACAACTTTTTTTGAAAAAATCCCTAACCCGCGCGGTCACAATTTCTGCTAAAAATCTGACGTTCTGCAGTTCACTCAAAAATGTTGGCAAACTGTTGCAAGTGATCCCCTGAAATGTTTTTCTGTGGAAACAGATCGGTTTTTATCATCGGAAACAGAATTAGCCCTCGACGTCTGAACAACTTTTTTTGAAAAAATCCCTAAGCCGCGCGGTCACAATTTCTGCTAAAAATCTGACGTTCTGCAATTCACTCAAAAATGTTGGCAAACTGTTGCAAGTGATCCCCTGAAATGTTTTTCGGTGGAAACAGATGCGTTTTTATCATTGGAAACACAATTAGCCCTCGACGTCTGAACAACTTTTTTTGAAAAAATCCCATAGCCGCGCGGTCACAATTTCTGCTAAAAATCTGACGTTCTGCAATTCCCTCAAAAATGTTGGCAAAGTGTTGCAAGTGATCCCCTGAAATGTTTTTCGGTGTAAACAGATGGGTTTTTATCATCGGAAACAGAATTAGCCCTCGACGTCTGAACAACTTTTTTTGAAAAAATCCCTAACCCGCGCGGTCACAATTTTTGCTAAAAATCTGACGTTCTGCAATTCACTCAAAAATGTTGGCAAACTGTTGCAAGTGATCCCCTGAAATGTTTTTTGGTGGAAACAGATGGGTTTTTATCATCGGAAACAGAATGAGTCCTCGACGTCTGAACAACTTTTTTTGAAAAAATCCCTAAGCCGCGCGGTCACAATTTCTGCTAAAAATCTGACGTTCTGCAGTTCACTCAAAAATGATCCCAAACTGTTGCAAATGATCCCCTGAAAGGTTTTTCTGTGGAAACAGATGGGTTTTTATCATCGGAAACAGAATTAGCCCTCGAGGTCTGGACAACTTTTTTTGAAAAAATCCCGAAGCCGCGCGGTCACAATTTCTGCTTAAAATCTGACGTTCTGCAATTCACTCAAAAATGTTCGCAAACTGTTGCAAGTGATCCCCTGAAATGTTTTTCGGTGGAAATAGATGGGTTTTTATCATCGGAAACAGAATTAGCCCTCGACGTCTGAACAACTTTTTTTGAAAAAATCCCTAAGCCGCGCGGTCACAATTTTTGCTAAAAATCTGACGTTCTGCAATTCACTCAAAAATGTTGGCAAACTGTTGCAAGTGATCCCCTGAAATGTTTTTCGGTGGAAACTGATGGGTTTTTATCATCGGAAACAGAATTAGCCATCGACGTCTGAACAACTTTTTTTGAAAAAATCCCTAACCCGCGCGGTCACAATTTCTGCTAAAAATCTGACGTTCTGCAGTTCACTCAAAAATGTTGGCAAACTGTTGCAAGTGATCCCCTGAAATGTTTTTCTGTGGAAACAGATCGGTTTTTATCATCGGAAACAGAATTAGCCCTCGACGTCTGAACAACTTTTTTTGAAAAAATCCCTAAGGCGCGCGGTCACAATTTCTGCTAAAAATCTGACGTTCTGCAATTCACTCAAAAATGTTGGCAAACTGTTGCAAGTGATCCCCTGAAATGTTTTTTGGTGGAAACAGATGGGTTTTTATCATCGGAAACAGAATGAGTCCTCGACGTCTGAACAACTTTTTTTGAAAAAATCCCTAAGCCGCGCGGTCACAATTTCTGCTAAAAATCTGACGTTCTGCAGTTCACTCAAAAATGATCCCAAACTGTTGCAAATGATCCCCTGAAAGGTTTTTCTGTGGAAACAGATGGGTTTTTATCATCGGAAACAGAATTAGCCCTCGAGGTCTGGACAACTTTTTTTGAAAAAATCCCGAAGCCGCGCGGTCACAATTTCTGCTTAAAATCTGACGTTCTGCAATTCACTCAAAAATGTTCGCAAACTGTTGCAAGTGATCCCCTGAAATGTTTTTCGGTGGAAATAGATGGGTTTTTATCATCGGAAACAGAATTAGCCCTCGACGTCTGAACAACTTTTTTTGAAAAAATCCCTAAGCCGCGCGGTCACAATTTTTGCTAAAAATCTGACGTTCTGCAATTCACTCAAAAATGTTGGCAAACTGTTGCAAGTGATCCCCTGAAATGTTTTTCGGTGGAAACTGATGGGTTTTTATCATCGGAAACAGAATTAGCCATCGACGTCTGAACAACTTTTTTTGAAAAAATCCCTAAGCCGCGCGGTCACAATTTCTGCTAAAAATCTGACGTTCTGCAGTTCACTCAAAAATGTTGGCAAACTGTTGCAAGTGATCCCCTGAAATGTTTTTCTGTGGAAACAGATCGGTTTTTATCATCGGAAACAGAATTAGCCCTCGACGTCTGAACAACTTTTTTTGAAAAAATCCCTAAGCCGCGCGGTCACAATTTCTGCTTAAAATCTGACGTTCTGCAATTCACTCAAAAATGTTGGCAAACTGTTGCAAGTGATCCCCTGAAATGTTTTTCGGTGGAAACAGATGCGTTTTTATCATTGGAAACAGAATTAGCCCTCGACGTCTGAACAACTTTTTTTGAAAAAATCCCATAGCCGCGCGGTCACAATTTCTGCTAAAAATCTGACGTTCTGCAATTCCCTCAAAAATGTTGGCAAAGTGTTGCAAGTGATCCCCTGAAATGTTTTTCGGTGTAAACAGATGGGTTTTTATCATCGGAAACAGAATTAGCCCTCGACGTCTGAACAACTTTTTTTGAAAAAATCCCTAACCCGCGCGGTCACAATTTTTGCTAAAAATCTGACGTTCTGCAATTCACTCAAAAATGTTGGCAAACTGTTGCAAGTGATCCCCTGAAATGTTTTTCGGTGGAAACAGATGGTTTTTTATCATCGGAAACAGAATTAGCCCTCGACGTCTGAACAACTTTTTTTGAAAAAATCCCTAAGGCGCGCGGTCACAATTTCTGCTAAAAATCTGACGTTCTGCAATTCACTCAAAAATGTTGGCAAACTGTTGCAAGTGATCCCCTGAAATGTTTTTTGGTGGAAACAGATGGGTTTTTATCATCGGAAACAGAATGAGTCCTCGACGTCTGAACAACTTTTTTTGAAAAAATCCCTAAGCCGCGCGGTCACAATTTCTGCTAAAAATCTGACGTTCTGCAGTTCACTCAAAAATGATCCCAAACTGTTGCAAATGATCCCCTGAAAGGTTTTTCTGTGGAAACAGATGGGTTTTTATCATCGGAAACAGAATTAGCCCTCGAGGTCTGGACAACTTTTTTTGAAAAAATCCCGAAGCCGCGCGGTCACAATTTCTGCTTAAAATCTGACGTTCTGCAATTCACTCAAAAATGTTGGCAAACTGTTGCAAGTGATCCCCTGAAATGTTTTTCGGTGGAAATAGATGGGTTTTTATCATCGGAAACAGAATTAGCCCTCGACGTCTGAACAACTTTTTTTGAAAAAATCCCTAAGCCGCGCGGTCACAATTTCTGCTAAAAATCTGACGTTCTGCAGTTCACTCAAAAATGGTCCCAAACTGTTGCAAATGATCCCCTGAAAGGTTTTCTGTGGAAACAGATGGGTTTTTATCATCGGAAACAGAATTAGCCCTCGAGGTCTGGACAACTTTTTTTGAAAAAATCCCTAACCCGCGCGGTCACAATTTCTGCTAAAAATCTGACGTTCTGCAATTCACTCAATAATGTTGGCAAAGTGTTGCAAGTGATCCCCTGAAATGTTTTTCGGTGGAAACAGATGGGTTTTTATCATCGGAAACAGAATTAGCCCTCGACGTCTGAACAACTTTTTTTGAAAAAATCCCTAACCCACGCGGTCACAATTTTTGCTAAAAATCTGACGTTCTGCAATTCACTCAAAAATGTTGGCAAACTGTTGCAAGTGATCCCCTGAAATGTTTTTCGGTGGAAACTGATGGGTTTTTATCATCGGAAACAGAATTAGCCATCGACGTCTGAACAACTTTTTTTGAAAAAATCCCTAAGCCGCGCGGTCACAATTTCTGCTAAAAATCTGACGTTCTGCAGTTCACTCAAAAATGTTGGCAAACTGTTGCAAGTGATCCCCTGAAATGTTTTTCTGTGGAAACAGATCGGTTTTTATCATCGGAAACAGAATTAGCCCTCGACGTCTGAACAACTTTTTTTGAAAAAATCCCTAAGCCGCGCGGTCACAATTTCTGCTAAAAATCTGACGTTCTGCAATTCACTCAAAAATGTTGGCAAACTGTTGCAAGTGATCCCCTGAAATGTTTTTCGGTGGAAATAGATGCGTTTTTATCATTGGAAACAGAATTAGCCCTCGACGTCTGAACAACGTTTTTTGAAAAAATCCCATAGCCGCGCGGTCACAATTTCTGCTAAAAATCTGACGTTCTGCAATTCCCTCAAAAATGTTGGCAAAGTGTTGCAAGTGATCCCCTGAAATGTTTTTCGGTGTAAACAGATGGGTTTTTATCATCGGAAACAGAATTAGCCCTCGACGTCTGAACAACTTTTTTTGAAAAAATCCCTAACCCGCGCGGTCACAATTTTTGCTAAAAATCTGACGTTCTGCAATTCACTCAAAAATGTTGGCAAACTGTTGCAAGTGATCCCCTGAAATGTTTTTCGGTGGAAACAGATGGTTTTTTATCATCGGAAACAGAATTAGCCCTCGACGTCTGAACAACTTTTTTTGAAAAAATCCCTAAGCCGCGCGGTCACAATTTCTGCTAAAAATCTGACGTTCTGCAGTTCACTCAAAAATGATCCCAAACTGTTGCAAATGATCCCCTGAAAGGTTTTTCTGTGGAAACAGATGGGTTTTTATCATCGGAAACAGAATTAGCCCTCGAGGTCTGGACAACTTTTTTTGAAAAAATCCCGAAGCCGCGCGGTCACAATTTCTGCTTAAAATCTGACGTTCTGCAATTCACTCAAAAATGTTGGCAAACTGTTGCAAGTGATCCCCTGAAATGTTTTTCGGTGGAAATAGATGGGTTTTTATCATCGGAAACAGAATTAGCCCTCGACGTCTGAACAACTTTTTTTGAAAAAATCCCTAAGCCGCGCGGTCACAATTTCTGCTAAAAATCTGACGTTCTGCAGTTCACTCAAAAATGGTCCCAAACTGTTGCAAATGATCCCCTGAAAGGTTTTCTGTGGAAACAGATGGGTTTTTATCATCGGAAACAGAATTAGCCCTCGAGGTCTGGACAACTTTTTTTGAAAAAATCCCTAACCCGCGCGGTCACAATTTCTGCTAAAAATCTGACGTTCTGCAATTCACTCAATAATGTTGGCAAAGTGTTGCAAGTGATCCCCTGAAATGTTTTTCGGTGGAAACAGATGGGTTTTTATCATCGGAAACAGAATTAGCCCTCGACGTCTGAACAACTTTTTTTGAAAAAATCCCTAACCCACGCGGTCACAATTTCTGCTAAAAATCTGACGTTCTGCAATTCACTCAAAAATGTTGGCAAACTGTTGCAAGTGATCCCCTGAAATGTTTTTCGGTGGAAACAGATGCGTTTTTATCATTGGAAACAGAATTAGCCCTCGACGTCTGAACAACTTTTTTTGAAAAAATCCCTAAGCCGCGCGGTCACAATTTCTGCTAAAAATCTGACGTTCTGCAATTCACTCAAAAATGTTGGCAAACTGTTGCAAGTGATCCCCTGAAATGTTTTTTGGTGGAAACAGATGGGTTTTTATCATCGGAAACAGAATGAGTCCTCGACGTCTGAACAACTTTTTTTGAAAAAATCCCTAAGCCGCGCGGTCACAATTTCTGCTAAAAATCTGACGTTCTGCAGTTCACTCAAAAATGATCCCAAACTGTTGCAAATGATCCCCTGAAAGGTTTTTCTGTGGAAACAGATGGGTTTTTATCATCGGAAACAGAATTAGCCCTCGAGGTCTGGACAACTTTTTTTGAAAAAATCCCTAAGCCGCGCGGTCACAATTTCTGCTTAAAATCTGACGTTCTGCAATTCACTCAAAAATGTTGGCAAACTGTTGCAAGTGATCCCCTGAAATGTTTTTCAGTGGAAATAGATGGGTTTTTATCATCGGAAACAGAATTAGCCCTCGACGTCTGAACAACTTTTTTTGAAAAAATCCCTAAGCCGCACGGTCGCAATTTCTGCTAAAAATCTGACGTTCTGCAGTTCACTCAAAAATGGTCCCAAACTGTTGCAAATGATCCCCTGAAAGGTTTTCTGTGGAAACAGATGGGTTTTTATCATCGGAAACAGAATTAGCCCTCGAGGTCTGGACAACTTTTTTTGAAAAAATCCCTAACCCGCGCGGTCACAATTTCTGCTAAAAATATGACGTTCTGCAATTCACTCAATAATGTTGGCAAAGTGTTGCAAGTGATCCCCTGAAATGTTTTTCGGTGGAAACAGATGGGTTTTTATCATCGGAAACAGAATTAGCCCTCGACGTCTGAACAACTTTTTTTGAAAAAATCCCTAACCCACGCGGTCACAATTTTTGCTAAAAATCTGACGTTCTGCAATTCACTCAAAAATGTTGGCAAACTGTTGCAAGTGATCCCCTGAAATGTTTTT
The DNA here is from genome assembly GCF_964188305.1 of Podarcis bocagei. Classification (NCBI taxonomy): domain Eukaryota; kingdom Metazoa; phylum Chordata; class Lepidosauria; order Squamata; family Lacertidae; genus Podarcis; species Podarcis bocagei. The sequence goes on from NW_027670320.1 coordinate 141,007, forward strand.
CGGTGGAAACTGATGGGTTTTTATCATCGGAAACAGAATTAGCCATCGACGTCTGAACAACTTTTTTTGAAAAAATCCCTAAGCCGCGCGGTCACAATTTCTGCTAAAAATCTGACGTTCTGCAGTTCACTCAAAAATGTTGGCAAACTGTTGCAAGTGATCCCCTGAAATGTTTTTCTGTGGAAACAGATCGGTTTTTATCATCGGAAACAGAATTAGCCCTCGACGTCTGAACAACTTTTTTTGAAAAAATCCCTAAGCCGCGCGGTCACAATTTCTGCTAAAAATCTGACGTTCTGCAATTCACTCAAAAATGTTGGCAAACTGTTGCAAGTGATCCCCTGAAATGTTTTTCGGTGGAAATAGATGGGTTTTTATCATCGGAAACAGAATTAGCCCTCGACGTCTGAACAACTTTTTTTGAAAAAATCCCTAAGCCGCGCGGTCACAATTTCTGCTAAAAATCTGACGTTCTGCAGTTCACTCAAAAATGGTCCCAAACTGTTGCAAATGATCCCCTGAAAGGTTTTCTGTGGAAACAGATGGGTTTTTATCATCGGAAACAGAATTAGCCCTCGAGGTCTGGACAACTTTTTTTGAAAAAATCCCTAACCCGCGCGGTCACAATTTCTGCTAAAAATCTGACGTTCTGCAATTCACTCAATAATGTTGGCAAAGTGTTGCAAGTGATCCCCTGAAATGTTTTTCGGTGGAAACAGATGGGTTTTTATCATCGGAAACAGAATTAGCCCTCGACGTCTGAACAACTTTTTTTGAAAAAATCCCTAACCCACGCGGTCACAATTTTTGCTAAAAATCTGACGTTCTGCAATTCACTCAAAAATGTTGGCAAACTGTTGCAAGTGATCCCCTGAAATGTTTTTCGGTGGAAACTGATGGGTTTTTATCATCGGAAACAGAATTAGCCATCGACGTCTGAACAACTTTTTTTGAAAAAATCCCTAAGCCGCGCGGTCACAATTTCTGCTAAAAATCTGACGTTCTGCAGTTCACTCAAAAATGTTGGCAAACTGTTGCAAGTGATCCCCTGAAATGTTTTTCTGTGGAAACAGATCGGTTTTTATCATCGGAAACAGAATTAGCCCTCGACGTCTGACAAACTTTTTTTGAAAAAATCCCTAAGCCGCGCGGTCACAATTTCTGCTAAAAATCTGACGTTCTGCAATTCACTCAAAAATGTTGGCAAACTGTTGCAAGTGATCCCCTGAAATGTTTTTCGGTGGAAACAGATGCGTTTTTATCATTGGAAACAGAATTAGCCCTCGACGTCTGAACAACTTTTTTTGAAAAAATCCCATAGCCGCGCGGTCACAATTTCTGCTAAAAATCTGACGTTCTGCAATTCCCTCAAAAATGTTGGCAAACTGTTGCAAGTGATCCCCTGAAATGTTTTTCGGTGTAAACAGATGGGTTTTTATCATCGGAAACAGAATTAGCCCTCGACGTCTGAACAACTTTTTTTGAAAAAATCCCATAGCCGCGCGGTCACAATTTCTGCTAAAAATCTGACGTTCTGCAGTTCACTCAAAAATGATCCCAAACTGTTGCAAATGATCCCCTGAAAGGTTTTTCTGTGGAAACAGATGGGTTTTTATCATCGGAAACAGAATTAGCCCTCGAGGTCTGGACAACTTTTTTTGAAAAAATCCCTAACCCGCGCGGTCACAATTTCTGCTAAAAATCTGACGTTCTGCAATTCACTCAATAATGTTGGCAAAGTGTTGCAAGTGATCCCCTGAAATGTTTTTCGGTGGAAACAGATGGGTTTTTATCATCGGAAACAGAATTAGCCCTCGACGTCTGAACAACTTTTTTTGAAAAAATCCCTAACCCACGCGGTCACAATTTTTGCTAAAAATCTGACGTTCTGCAATTCACTCAAAAATGTTGGCAAAGTGTTGCAAGTGATCCCCTGAAATGTTTTTCGGTGGAAACTGATGGGTTTTTATCATCGGAAACAGAATTAGCCATCGACGTCTGAACAACTTTTTTTGAAAAAATCCCTAAGCCGCGCGGTCACAATTTCTGCTAAAAATCTGACGTTCTGCAGTTCACTCAAAAATGTTGGCAAACTGTTGCAAGTGATCCCCTGAAATGTTTTTCTGTGGAAACAGATCGGTTTTTATCATCGGAAACAGAATTAGCCCTCGACGTCTGAACAACTTTTTTTGAAAAAATCCCTAAGCCGCGCGGTCACAATTTCTGCTAAAAATCTGACGTTCTGCAGTTCACTCAAAAATGGTCCCAAACTGTTGCAAATGATCCCCTGAAAGGTTTTCTGTGGAAACAGATGGGTTTTTATCATCGGAAACAGAATTAGCCCTCGAGGTCTGGACAACGTTTTTTGAAAAAATCCCTAACCCGCGCGGTCACAATTTCTGCTAAAAATCTGACGTTCTGCAATTCACTCAATAATGTTGGCAAAGTGTTGCAAGTGATCCCCTGAAATGTTTTTCGGTGGAAACAGATGGGTTTTTATCATCGGAAACAGAATTAGCCCTCGACGTCTGAACAACTTTTTTTGAAAAAATCCCTAACCCACGCGGTCACAATTTTTGCTAAAAATCTGACGTTCTGCAATTCACTCAAAAATGTTGGCAAACTGTTGCAAGTGATCCCCTGAAATGTTTTTCGGTGGAAACTGATGGGTTTTTATCATCGGAAACAGAATTAGCCATCGACGTCTGAACAACTTTTTTTGAAAAAATCCCTAAGCCGCGCGGTCACAATTTCTGCTAAAAATCTGACGTTCTGCAGTTCACTCAAAAATGTTGGCAAACTGTTGCAAGTGATCCCCTGAAATGTTTTTCTGTGGAAACAGATCGGTTTTTATCATCGGAAACAGAATTAGCCCTCGACGTCTGAACAACTTTTTTTGAAAAAATCCCTAAGCCGCGCGGTCACAATTTCTGCTAAAAATCTGACGTTCTGCAATTCACTCAAAAATGTTGGCAAACTGTTGCAAGTGATCCCCTGAAATGTTTTTCGGTGGAAATAGATGGGTTTTTATCATCGGAAACAGAATTAGCCCTCGACGTCTGAACAACTTTTTTTGAAAAAATCCCTAAGCCGCGCGGTCACAATTTCTGCTAAAAATCTGACGTTCTGCAGTTCACTCAAAAATGGTCCCAAACTGTTGCAAATGATCCCCTGAAAGGTTTTCTGTGGAAACAGATGGGTTTTTATCATCGGAAACAGAATTAGCCCTCGAGGTCTGGACAACTTTTTTTGAAAAAATCCCTAACCCGCGCGGTCACAATTTCTGCTAAAAATCTGACGTTCTGCAATTCACTCAATAATGTTGGCAAAGTGTTGCAAGTGATCCCCTGAAATGTTTTTCGGTGGAAACAGATGGGTTTTTATCATCGGAAACAGAATTAGCCCTCGACGTCTGAACAACTTTTTTTGAAAAAATCCCTAACCCACGCGGTCACAATTTTTGCTAAAAATCTGACGTTCTGCAATTCACTCAAAAATGTTGGCAAACTGTTGCAAGTGATCCCCTGAAATGTTTTTCGGTGGAAACTGATGGGTTTTTATCATCGGAAACAGAATTAGCCATCGATGTCTGAACAACTTTTTTTGAAAAAATCCCTAAGCCGCGCGGTCACAATTTCTGCTAAAAATCTGACGTTCTGCAGTTCACTCAAAAATGTTGGCAAACTGTTGCAAGTGATCCCCTGAAATGTTTTTCTGTGGAAACAGATCGGTTTTTATCATCGGAAACAGAATTAGCCCTCGACGTCTGACAAACTTTTTTTGAAAAAATCCCTAAGCCGCGCGGTCACAATTTCTGCTAAAAATCTGACGTTCTGCAATTCACTCAAAAATGTTGGCAAACTGTTGCAAGTGATCCCCTGAAATGTTTTTCGGTGGAAACAGATGCGTTTTTATCATTGGAAACAGAATTAGCCCTCGACGTCTGAACAACTTTTTTTGAAAAAATCCCATAGCCGCGCGGTCACAATTTCTGCTAAAAATCTGACGTTCTGCAATTCCCTCAAAAATGTTGGCAAACTGTTGCAAGTGATCCCCTGAAATGTTTTTCGGTGTAAACAGATGGGTTTTTATCATCGGAAACAGAATGAGTCCTCGACGTCTGAACAACTTTTTTTGAAAAAATCCCTAAGCGGTCACAATTTCTGCTAAAAATCTGACGTTCTGCAGTTCACTCAAAAATGATCCCAAACTGTTGCAAATGATCCCCTGAAAGGTTTTTCTGTGGAAACAGATGGGTTTTTATCATCGGAAACAGAATTAGCCCTCGAGGTCTGGACAACTTTTTTTGAAAAAATCCCTAAGCCGCGCGGTCACAATTTCTGCTAAAAATCTGACGTTCTGCAGTTCACTCAAAAATAGTCCCAAACTGTTGCAAATGATCCCCTGAAAGGTTTTCTGTGGAAACAGATGGGTTTTTATCATCGGAAACAGTATTAGCCCTCGAGGTCTGGACAACTTTTTTTGAAAAAATCCCTAACCCGCGCGGTCACAATTTCTGCTAAAAATCTGACGTTCTGCAATTCACTCAATAATGTTGGCAAAGTGTTGCAAGTGATCCCCTGAAATGTTTTTCGGTGGAAACAGATGGGTTTTTATCATCGGAAACAGAATTAGCCCTCGACGTCTGAACAACTTTTTTTGAAAAAATCCCTAACCCACGCGGTCACAATTTTTGCTAAAAATCTGACGTTTTGCAATTCACTCAAAAATGTTGGCAAACTGTTGCAAGTGATCCCCTGAAATGTTTTTCGGTGGAAACTGATGGGTTTTTATCATCGGAAACAGAATTAGCCATCGACGTCTGAACAACTTTTTTTGAAAAAATCCCTAAGCCGCGCGGTCACAATTTCTGCTAAAAATCTGACGTTCTGCAGTTCACTCAAAAATGTTGGCAAACTGTTGCAAGTGATCCCCTGAAATGTTTTTCTGTGGAAACAGATCGGTTTTTATCATCGGAAACAGAATTAGCCCTCGACGTCTGAACAACTTTTTTTGAAAAAATCCCTAAGCCGCGCGGTCACAATTTCTGCTAAAAATCTGACGTTCTGCAATTCACTCAAAAATGTTGGCAAACTGTTGCAAGTGATCCCCTGAAATGTTTTTCGGTGGAAACAGATGCGTTTTTATCATTGGAAACAGAATTAGCCCTCGACGTCTGAACAACTTTTTTTGAAAAAATCCCATAGCCGCGCGGTCACAATTTCTGCTAAAAATCTGACGTTCTGCAATTCACTCAAAAATGTTGGCAAACTGTTGCAAGTGATCCCCTGAAATGTTTTTCGGTGGAAACAGATGCGTTTTTATCATTGGAAACAGAATTAGCCCTCGACGTCTGAACAACTTTTTTTGAAAAAATCCCATAGCCGCGCGGTCACAATTTCTGCTAAAAATCTGACGTTCTGCTATTCCCTCAAAAATGTTGGCAAAGTGTTGCAAGTGATCCCCTGAAATGTTTTTCGGTGTAAACAGATGGGTTTTTATCATCAGAAACAGAATTAGCCCTCGACGTCTGAACAACTTTTTTTGAAAAAATCCCTAACCCGCGCGGTCACAATTTTTGCTAAAAATCTGACGTTCTGCAATTCACTCAAAAATGTTGGCAAACTGTTGCAAGTGATCCCCTGAAATGTTTTTTGGTGGAAACAGATGGGTTTTTATCATCGGAAACAGAATGAGTCCTCGACGTCTGAACAACTTTTTTTGAAAAAATCCCTAAGCCGCGCGGTCACAATTTCTGCTAAAAATCTGACGTTCTGCAGTTCACTCAAAAATGGTCCCAAACTGTTGCAAATGATCCCCTGAAAGGTTTTTCTGTGGAAACAGATGGGTTTTTATCATCGGAAACAGAATTAGCCCTCGAGGTCTGGACAACTTTTTTTGAAAAAATCCCTAAGCCGCGCGGTCACAATTTCTGCTTAAAATCTGACGTTCTGCAATTCACTCAAAAATGTTGGCAAACTGTTGCAAGTGATCCCCTGAAATGTTTTTCGGTGGAAATAGATGGGTTTCTATCAACGGAAACAGAATTAGCCCTCGACGTCTGAACAACTTTTTTTGAAAAAATCCCTAAGCCGCGCGGTCACAATTTCTGCTAAAAATCTGACGTTCTGCAGTTCACTCAAAAATGGTCCCAAACTGTTGCAAATGATCCCCTGAAATGTTTTTCGTTGGAAACAGATGGGTTTTTATCACCGGAAACAGAATTAGCCCTCGACGTCTGAACAACTTTTTTTGAAAAAATCCCTAAGCCGCGCGGTCACAATTTCTGCTAAAAATCTGACGTTCTGCAATTCCCTCAAAAATGTTGGCAAAGTGTTGCAAGTGATCCCCTGAAATGTTTTTCGGTGGAAACTGATGGGTTTTTATCATCGGAAACAGAATTAGCCATCGACGTCTGAACAACTTTTTTTGAAAAAATCCCTAAGCCGCGCGGTCACAATTTCTGCTAAAAATCTGACGTTCTGCAGTTCACTCAAAAATGTTGGCAAACTGTTGCAAGTGATCCCCTGAAATGTTTTTCTGTGGAAACAGATCGGTTTTTATCATCGGAAACAGAATTAGCCCTCGACGTCTGAACAACTTTTTTTGAAAAAATCCCTAAGCCGCGCGGTCACAATTTCTGCTAAAAATCTGACGTTCTGCAATTCACTCAAAAATGTTGGCAAACTGTTGCAAGTTATCCCCTGAAATGTTTTTCGGTGGAAACAGATGCGTTTTTATCATTGGAAACAGAATTAGCCCTCGACGTCTGAACAACTTTTTTTGAAAAAATCCCATAGCCGCGCGGTCACAATTTCTGCTAAAAATCTGACGTTCTGCAATTCCCTCAAAAATGTTGGCAAAGTGTTGCAAGTGATCCCCTGAAATGTTTTTCGGTGTAAACAGATGGGTTTTTATCATCGGAAACAGAATTAGCCCTCGACGTCTGAACAACTTTTTTTGAAAAAATCCCTAACCCGCGCGGTCACAATTTTTGCTAAAAATCTGACGTTCTGCAATTCACTCAAAAATGTTGGCAAACTGTTGCAAGTGATCCCCTTAAATGTTTTTTGGTGGAAACAGATGGGTTTTTATCATCGGAAACAGAATGAGTCCTCGACGTCTGAACAACTTTTTTTGAAAAAATCCCTAAGCCGCGCGGTCACAATTTCTGCTAAAAATCTGACGTTCTGCAGTTCACTCAAAAATGATCCCAAACTGTTGCAAATGATCCCCTGAAAGGTTTTTCTGTGGAAACAGATGGGTTTTTATCATCGGAAACAGAATTAGCCCTCGAGGTCTGGACAACTTTTTTTGAAAAAATCCCTAAGCCGCGCGGTCACAATTTCTGCTTAAAATCTGACGTTCTGCAATTCACTCAAAAATGTTGGCAAACTGTTGCAAGTGATCCCCTGAAATGTTTTTCAGTGGAAATAGATGGGTTTTTATCATCGGAAACAGAATTAGCCCTCGACGTCTGAACAACTTTTTTTGAAAAAATCCCTAAGCCGCGCGGTCACAATTTCTGCTAAAAATCTGACGTTCTGCAGTTCACTCAAAAATGGTCCCAAACTGTTGCAAATGATCCCCTGAAAGGTTTTCTGTGGAAACAGATGGGTTTTTATCATCGGAAACAGTATTAGCCCTCGAGGTCTGGACAACTTTTTTTGAAAAAATCCCTAACCCGCGCGGTCACAATTTCTGCTAAAAATCTGACGTTCTGCAATTCACTCAATAATGTTGGCAAAGTGTTGCAAGTGATCCCCTGAAATGTTTTTCGGTGGAAACAGATGGGTTTTTATCATCGGAAACAGAATTAGCCCTCGACGTCTGAACAAATTTTTTTGAAAAAATCCCTAACCCACGCGGTCACAATTTTTGCTAAAAATCTGACGTTCTGCAATTCACTCAAAAATGTTGGCAAACTGTTGCAAGTGATCCCCTGAAATGTTTTTCGGTGGAAACTGATGGGTTTTTATCATCGGAAACAGAATTAGCCATCGACGTCTGAACAACTTTTTTTGAAAAAATCCCTAAGCCGCGCGGTCACAATTTCTGCTAAAAATCTGACGTTCTGCAGTTCACTCAAAAATGTTGGCAAACTGTTGCAAGTGATCCCCTGAAATGTTTTTCGGTGTAAACAGATGGGTTTTTATCATCGGAAACAGAATTAGCCCTCGACGTCTGAACAACTTTTTTTGAAAAAATCCCTAACCCGCGCGGTCACAATTTTTGCTAAAAATCTGACGTTCTGCAATTCACTCAAAAATGTTGGCAAACTGTTGCAAGTGATCCCCTGAAATGTTTTTCGGTGGAAACAGATGGTTTTTTATCATCGGAAACAGAATTAGCCCTCGACCTCTGAACAACTTTTTTTGAAAAAATCCCTAAGGCGCGCGGTCACAATTTCTGCTAAAAATCTGACGTTCTGCAATTCACTCAAAAATGTTGGCAAACTGTTGCAAGTGATCCCCTGAAATGTTTTTTGGTGGAAACAGATGGGTTTTTATCATCGGAAACAGAATGAGTCCTCGACGTCTGAACAACTTTTTTTGAAAAAATCCCTAAGCCGCGCGGTCACAATTTCTGCTAAAAATCTGACGTTCTGCAGTTCACTCAAAAATGATCCCAAACTGTTGCAAATGATCCCCTGAAAGGTTTTTCTGTGGAAACAGATGGGTTTTTATCATCGGAAACAGAATTAGCCCTCGAGGTCTGGACAACTTTTTTTGAAAAAATCCCTAAGCCGCGCGGTCACAATTTCTGCTAAAAATCTGACGTTCTGCAGTTCACTCAAAAATGTTGGCAAACTGTTGCAAGTGATCCCCTGAAATGTTTTTCTGTGGAAACAGATCGGTTTTTATCATCGGAAACAGAATTAGCCCTCGACGTCTGAACAACTTTTTTTGAAAAAATCCCTAAGCCGCGCGGTCACAATTTCTGCTTAAAATCTGACGTTCTGCAATTCACTCAAAAATGTTGGCAAAGTGTTGCAAGTGATCCCCTGAAATGTTTTTCGGTGGAAATAGATGGGTTTTTATCATCGGAAACAGAATTAGCCCTCGACGTCTGAAAAACTTTTTTTGAAAAAATCCCTAAGCCGCGCGGTCACAATTTCTGCTAAAAATCTGACGTTCTGCAGTTCACTCAAAAATGGTCCCAAACTGTTGCAAATGATCCCCTGAAAGGTTTTCTGTGGAAACAGATGGGTTTTTATCATCGGAAACAGAATTAGCCCTCGACGTCTGAACAACTTTTTTTGAAAAAATCCCTAACCCGCGCGGTCACAATTTTTGCTAAAAATCTGACGTTCTGCAATTCACTCAAAAATGTTGGCAAAGTGTTGCAAGTGATCCCCTGAAATGTTTTTTGGTGGAAACAGATGGGTTTTTATCATCGGAAACAGAATGAGTCCTCGACGTCTGAACAACTTTTTTTGAAAAAATCCCTAAGCCGCGCGGTCACAATTTCTGCTTAAAATCTGACGTTCTGCAGTTCACTCAAAAATGATCCCAAACTGTTGCAAATGATCCCCTGAAAGGTTTTTCTGTGGAAACAGATGGGTTTTTATCATCGGAAACAGAATTAGCCCTCGAGGTCTGGACAACTTTTTTTGAAAAAATCCCTAAGCCGCGCGGTCACAATTTCTGCTTAAAATCTGACGTTCTGCAATTCACTCAAAAATGTTGGCAAACTGTTGCAAGTGATCCCCTGAAATGTTTTTCGGTGGAAATAGATGGGTTTTTATCATCGGAAACAGAATTAGCCCTCGACGTCTGAACAACTTTTTTTGAAAAAATCCCTAAGCCGCGCGGTCACAATTTCTGCTAAAAATCTGACGTTCTGCAGTTCACTCAAAAATGGTCCCAAACTGTTGCAAATGATCCCCTGAAAGGTTTTCTGTGGAAACAGATGGGGTTTTATCATCGGAAACAGTATTAGCCCTCGAGGTCTGGACAACTTTTTTTGAAAAAATCCCTAAGCCGCGCGGTCACAATTTCTGCTAAAAATCTGACGTTCTGCAATTCACTCAATAATGTTGGCAAAGTGTTGCAAGTGATCCCCTGAAATGTTTTTCGGTGGAAACAGATGGGTTTTTATCATCGGAAACAGAATTAGCCCTCGACGTCTGAACAACTTTTTTTGAAAAAATCCCTAACCCACGCGGTCACAATTTTTGCTAAAAATCTGACGTTCTGCAATTCACTCAAAAATGTTGGCAAACTGTTGCAAGTGATCCCCTGAAATGTTTTTCGGTGGAAACAGATGGGTTTTTATCATCGGAAACAGAATTAGCCATCGACGTCTGAACAACTTTTTTTGAAAAAATCCCTAAGCCGCGCGGTCACAATTTCTGCTAAAAATCTGACGTTCTGCAGTTCACTCAAAAATGTTGGCAAACTGTTGCAAGTGATCCCCTGAAATGTTATTCTGTGGAAACAGATCGGTTTTTATCATCGGAAACAGAATTAGCCCTCGAGGTCTGGACAACTTTTTTTGAAAAAATCCCTAAGCCGCGCGGTCACAATTTCTGCTAAAAATCTGAAGTTCTGCAATTCACTCAATAATGTTGGCAAAGTGTTGCAAGTGATCCCCTGAAATGTTTTTCGGTGGAAACAGATGGGTTTTTATCATCGGAAACAGAATTAGCCCTCGACGTCTGAACAACTTTTTTTGAAAAAATCCCTAACCCACGCGGTCACAATTTTTGCTAAAAATCTGACGTTCTGCAATTCACTCAAAAATGTTGGCAAACTGTTGCAAGTGATCCCCTGAAATGTTTTTCGGTGGAAACAGATGGGTTTTTATCATCGGAAACAGAATTAGCCATCGACGTCTGAACAACTTTTTTTGAAAAAATCCCTAAGCCGCGCGGTCACAATTTCTGCTAAAAATCTGACGTTCTGCAATTCACTCAAAAATGTTGGCAAACTGTTGCAAGTGATCCCCTGAAATGTTTTTCGGTGGAAACAGATGCGTTTTTATCATTGGAAACAGAATTAGCCCTCGACGTCTGAACAACTTTTTTTGAAAAAATCCCATAGCCGCGCGGTCACAATTTCTGCTAAAAATCTGACGTTCTGCACTTCCCTCAAAAATGTTGGCAAAGTGTTGCAAGTGATCCCCTGAAATGTTTTTCGGTGTAAACAGATGGGTTTTTATCATCGGAAACAGAATTAGCCCTCGACGTCTGAACAACTTTTTTTGAAAAAATCCCTAACCCGCGCGGTCACAATTTTTGCTAAAAATCTGACGTTCTGCAATTCACTCAAAAATGTTGGCAAACTGTTGCAAGTGATCCCCTGAAATGTTTTTTGGTGGAAACAGATGGGTTTTTATCATCGGAAACAGAATGAGTCCTCGACGTCTGAACAACTTTTTTTGAAAAAATCCCTAAGCCGCGCGGTCACAATTTCTGCTAAAAATCTGACGTTCTGCAGTTCACTCAAAAATGATCCCAAACTGTTGCAAATGATCCCCTGAAAGGTTTTTCTGTGGAAACAGATGGGTTTTTATCATCGGAAACAGAATTAGCCCTCGAGGCCTGGAGAACTTTTTTTGAAAAAATCCCTAAGCCGCGCGGTCACAATTTCTGCTTAAAATCTGACGTTCTGCAATTCACTCAAAAATGTTGGCAAACTGTTGCAAGTGATCCCCTGAAATGTTTTTCGGTGGAAATAGATGGGTTTTTATCATCGGAAACAGAATTAGCCCTCGACGTCTGAACAACTTTTTTTGAAAAAATCCCTAAGCCGCGCGGTCACAATTTCTGCTAAAAATCTGACGTTCTGCAGTTCACTCAAAAATGGTCCCAAACTGTTGCAAATGATCCCCTGAAAGGTTTTCTGTGGAAACAGATGGGTTTTTATCATCGGAAACAGAATTAGCCCTCGACGTCTGAACAACTTTTTTTGAAAAAATCCCTAACCCGCGCGGTCACAATTTTTGCTAAAAATCTGACGTTCTGCAATTCACTCAAAAATGTTGGCAAAGTGTTGCAAGTGATCCCCTGAAATGTTTTTTGGTGGAAACAGATGGGTTTTTATCATCGGAAACAGAATGAGTCCTCGACGTCTGAACAACTTTTTTTGAAAAAATCCCTAAGCCGCGCGGTCACAATTTCTGCTTAAAATCTGACGTTCTGCAGTTCACTCAAAAATGATCCCAAACTGTTGCAAATGATCCCCTGAAAGGTTTTTCTGTGGAAACAGATGGGTTTTTATCATCGGAAACAGAATTAGCCCTCGAGGTCTGGACAACTTTTTTTGAAAAAATCCCTAAGCCGCGCGGTCACAATTTCTGCTTAAAATCTGACGTTCTGCAATTCACTCAAAAATGTTGGCAAACTGTTGCAAGTGATCCCCTGAAATGTTTTTCGGTGGAAATAGATGGGTTTTTATCATCGGAAACAGAATTAGCCCTCGACGTCTGAACAACTTTTTTTGAAAAAATCCCTAAGCCGCGCGGTCACAATTTCTGCTAAAAATCTGACGTTCTGCAGTTCACTCAAAAATGGTCCCAAACTGTTGCAAATGATCCCCTGAAAGGTTTTCTGTGGAAAAAGATGGGGTTTTATCATCGGAAACAGTATTAGCCCTCGAGGTCTGGACAACTTTTTTTGAAAAAATCCCTAAGCCGCGCGGTCACAATTTCTGCTAAAAATCTGACGTTCTGCAATTCACTCAATAATGTTGGCAAAGTGTTGCAAGTGATCCCCTGAAATGTTTTTCGGTGGAAACAGATGGGTTTTTATCATCGGAAACAGAATTAGCCCTCGACGTCTGAACAACTTTTTTTGAAAAAATCCCTAACCCACGCGGTCACAATTTTTGCTAAAAATCTGACGTTCTGCAATTCACTCAAAAATGCTGGCAAACTGTTGCAAGTGATCCCCTGAAATGTTTTTCGGTGGAAACAGATGGGTTTTTATCATCGGAAACAGAATTAGCCATCGACGTCTGAACAACTTTTTTTGAAAAAATCCCTAAGCCGCGCGGTCACAATTTCTGCTAAAAATCTGACGTTCTGCAGTTCACTCAAAAATGTTGGCAAACTGTTGCAAGTGATCCCCTGAAATGTTATTCTGTGGAAACAGATCGGTTTTTATCATCGGAAACAGAATTAGCCCTCGACGTCTGAACAACTTTTTTTGAAAAAATCCCTAAGCCGCGCGGTCACAATTTCTGCTAAAAATCTGACGTTCTGCAATTCACTCAAAAATGTTGGCAAACTGTTGCAAGTGATCCCCTGAAATGTTTTTCGGTGGAAACAGATGTGTTTTTATCATTGGAAACAGAATTAGCCCTCGACGTCTGAACAACTTTTTTTGAAAAAATCCCATAGCCGCGCGGTCACAATTTCTGCTAAAAATCTGACGTTCTGCACTTCCCTCAAAAATGTTGGCAAAGTGTTGCAAGTGATCCCCTGAAATGTTTTTCGGTGTAAACAGATGGGTTTTTATCATCGGAAACAGAATTAGCCCTCGACGTCTGAACAACTTTTTTTGAAAAAATCCCTAACCCGCGCGGTCACAATTTTTGCTAAAAATCTGACGTTCTGCAATTCACTCAAAAATGTTGGCAAACTGTTGCAAGTGATCCCCTGAAATGTTTTTTGGTGGAAACAGATGGGTTTTTATCATCGGAAACAGAATGAGTCCTCGACGTCTGAACAACTTTTTTTGAAAAAATCCCTAAGCCGCGCGGTCACAATTTCTGCTAAAAATCTGACGTTCTGCAGTTCACTCAAAAATGATCCCAAACTGTTGCAAATGATCCCCTGAAAGGTTTTTCTGTGGAAACAGATGGGTTTTTATCATCGGAAACAGAATTAGCCCTCGAGGTCTGGACAACTTTTTTTGAAAAAATCCCTAAGCCGCGCGGTCACAATTTCTGCTTAAAATCTGACGTTCTGCAATTCACTCAAAAATGTTGGCAAACTGTTGCAAGTGATCCCCTGAAATGTTTTTCGGTGGAAATAGATGGGTTTTTATCATCGGAAACAGAATTAGCCCTCGACGTCTGAACAACTTTTTTTGAAAAAATCCCTAAGCCGCGCGGTCACAATTTCTGCTAAAAATCTGACGTTCTGCAGTTCACTCAAAAATGGTCCCAAACTGTTGCAAATGATCCCCTGAAAGGTTTTCTGTGGAAACAGATGGGTTTTTATCATCGGAAACAGTATTAGCCCTCGAGGTCTGGACAACTTTTTTTGAAAAAATCCCTAAGCCGCGCGGTCACAATTTCTGCTAAAAATCTGACGTTCTGCAATTCACTCAATACTGTTGGCAAAGTGTTGCAAGTGATCCCCTGAAATGTTTTTCGGTGGAAACAGATGGGTTTTTATCATCGGAAACAGAATTAGCCCTCGACGTCTGAACAACTTTTTTTGAAAAAATCCCTAACCCACGCGGTCACAATTTTTGCTAAAAATCTGACGTTCTGCAATTCACTCAAAAATGTTGGCAAACTGTTGCAAGTGATCCCCTGAAATGTTTTTCGGTGGAAACTGATGGGTTTTTATCATCGGAAACAGAATTAGCCATCGACGTCTGAACAACTTTTTTTGAAAAAATCCCTAAGCCGCGCGGTCACAATTTCTGCTAAAAATCTGACGTTCTGCAGTTCACTCAAAAATGTTGGCAAACTGTTGCAAGTGATCCCCTGAAATGTTTTTCTGTGGAAACAGATCGGTTTTTATCATCGGAAACAGAATTAGCCCTCGACGTCTGAACAACTTTTTTTGAAAAAATCCCTAAGCCGCGCGGTCACAATTTCTGCTAAAAATCTGACGTTCTGCAATTCACTCAAAAATGTTGGCAAACTGTTGCAAGTGATCCCCTGAAATGTTTTTCGGTGGAAACAGATGCGTTTTTATCATTGGAAACAGAATTAGCCCTCGACGTCTGAACAACTTTTTTTGAAAAAATCCCATAGCCGCGCGGTCACAATTTCTGCTAAAAATCTGACGTTCTGCACTTCCCTCAAAAATGTTGGCAAAGTGTTGCAAGTGATCCCCTGAAATGTTTTTCGGTGTAAACAGATGGGTTTTTATCATCGGAAACAGAATTAGCCCTCGACGTCTGAACAACTTTTTTTGAAAAAATCCCTAACCCGCGCGGTCACAATTTTTGCTAAAAATCTGACGTTCTGCAATTCACTCAAAAATGTTGGCAAACTGTTGCAAGTGATCCCCTGAAATGTTTTTTGGTGGAAACAGATGGGTTTTTATCATCGGAAACAGAATGAGTCCTCGACGTCTGAACAACTTTTTTTGAAAAAATCCCTAAGCCGCGCGGTCACAATTTCTGCTAAAAATCTGACGTTCTGCAGTTCACTCAAAAATGATCCCAAACTGTTGCAAATGATCCCCTGAAAGGTTTTTCTGTGGAAACAGATGGGTTTTTATCATCGGAAACAGAATTAGCCCTCGAGGTCTGGACAACTTTTTTTGAAAAAATCCCTAAGCCGCGCGGTCACAATTTCTGCTTAAAATCTGACGTTCTGCAATTCACTCAAAAATGTTGGCAAACTGTTGCAAGTGATCCCCTGAAATGTTTTTCGGTGGAAATAGATGGGTTTTTATCATCGGAAACAGAATTAGCCCTCGACGTCTGAACAACTTTTTTTGAAAAAATCCCTAAGCCGCGCGGTCACAATTTCTGCTAAAAATCTGACGTTCTGCAGTTCACTCAAAAATGGTCCCAAACTGTTGCAAATGATCCCCTGAAAGGTTTTCTGTGGAAACAGATGGGTTTTTATCATCGGAAACAGTATTAGCCCTCGAGGTCTGGACAACTTTTTTTGAAAAAATCCCTAAGCCGCGCGGTCACAATTTCTGCTAAAAATCTGACGTTCTGCAATTCACTCAATACTGTTGGCAAAGTGTTGCAAGTGATCCCCTGAAATGTTTTTCGGTGGAAACAGATGGGTTTTTATCATCGGAAACAGAATTAGCCCTCGACGTCTGAACAACTTTTTTTGAAAAAATCCCTAACCCACGCGGTCACAATTTTTGCTAAAAATCTGACGTTCTGCAATTCACTCAAAAATGTTGGCAAACTGTTGCAAGTGATCCCCTGAAATGTTTTTCGGTGGAAACTGATGGGTTTTTATCATCGGAAACAGAATTAGCCATCGACGTCTGAACAACTTTTTTTGAAAAAATCCCTAAGCCGCGCGGTCACAATTTCTGCTAAAAATCTGACGTTCTGCAGTTCACTCAAAAATGTTGGCAAACTGTTGCAAGTGATCCCCTGAAATGTTTTTCTGTGGAAACAGATCGGTTTTTATCATCGGAAACAGAATTAGCCCTCGACGTCTGAACAACTTTTTTTGAAAAAATCCCTAAGCCGCGCGGTCACAATTTCTGCTAAAAATCTGACGTTCTGCAATTCACTCAAAAATGTTGGCAAACTGTTGCAAGTGATCCCCTGAAATGTTTTTCGGTGGAAACAGATGCGTTTTTATCATTGGAAACAGAATTAGCCCTCGACGTCTGAACAACTTTTTTTGAAAAAATCCCATAGCCGCGCGGTCACAATTTCTGCTAAAAATCTGACGTTCTGCACTTCCCTCAAAAATGTTGGCAAAGTGTTGCAAGTGATCCCCTGAAATGTTTTTCGGTGTAAACAGATGGGTTTTTATCATCGGAAACAGAATTAGCCCTCGACGTCTGAACAACTTTTTTTGAAAAAATCCCTAACCCGCGCGGTCACAATTTTTGCTAAAAATCTGACGTTCTGCAATTCACTCAAAAATGTTGGCAAACTGTTGCAAGTGATCCCCTGAAATGTTTTTCGGTGGAAACAGATGGTTTTTTATCATCGGAAACAGAATTAGCCCTCGACGTCTGAACAACTTTTTTTGAAAAAATCCCTAAGCCGTGCGGTCACAATTTCTGCTAAAAATCTGACGTTCTGCAGTTCACTCAAAAATGGTCCCAAACTGTTGCAAATGATCCCCTGAAATGTTTTTCGTTGGAAACAGATGGGTTTTTATCACCGGAAACAGAGTTAGCCCTCGACGTCTGAACAACTTTTTTTGAAAAAATCCCTAAGCCGCGCGGTCACAATTTCTGCTAAAAATCTGACGTTCTGCAATTCGTTCAAAAATGGTCCCAAACTGTTGCAAACGATCCCCTGAAAGGTTTTTCGGTGGAAACAGATGGGTTTTTATCATCGGAAACAGAATTAGCCCTCGACGTCTGAACAACTTTTTTTGAAAAAATCCCTAAGCCGCGCGGTCACAATTTCTGCTAAAAATCTGACGTTCTGCAATTCACTCAAAAATGTTGGCAAACTGGGCAGGGAAAGGCCAACTGGTACAAACAACTTTGATTTCTCAGGCTCGCAGATCTTCAGTCCCTGCTGTTTTACAGGGAGCTGCATCAACAACAGCAGCTCCATCCAAGGAAGCTGATCAGCCAACAGCTGAGGACATGGCAGCAGGGAGCTCCAACACTCTCTTAGAGGAAATGTTACAACAATTTGCAATTTTGAATAAAAAGGTTGATGACCAATCGGCAAAAGTTGATTTAGCTATATCTTCAATTACCAAACTTTCTGAACAGGTGGCTAAGCATTCACAAGATATTGGAAACTTAAAGGACGCCACATCTGAAAATCGGAAGTTGGCCGAGGCTGCGAATGAAAAAGCAGGTGAAGCAATTCAGAAAGTGGAGGAATTGAAAGGAGAGGTAAGGCCGCTACACAAACATATTAGCGACCAGCAAACCCACCTGGCTTTAGCGGAACTGAGAAACAGGGAAAATAATTTAAGATTACGTTCCATCCCAGAGATTGAGAAAGAGGACCTGATTGGTTTTTTGACAGCAGAATTTTCTAAATTCTGGGGTATAAAGGAAGATACGGATTTTAAAATAACAACTGCATTCAGACTGGGAAGAGTTACCAGGAAAGACAGGCCCAGAGACTGTTTGATTATTTTAAGGGCCAAGCAGGAGAGAGACAAGCTACTGGACCTACATTTTAACAAAGCACTCGAGATCCAGGACAGAAGAGCACAAATTTACAAGGATATTCCTAAACAATTACTGGATCTCAGATCCAACTATACTGACCTCGCTGGACTGTTGAGAGGCAACGGAATACCCTACAGGTGGGAGTTTCCACAAGGTATATCATTCAACTACAAAGGAAAGAAGATTAAAATCAAAACGAAAGAGGACAGCCAGAAGTTTCTGCACGACCACGGAGAAGACCTGCAGAAAGGAACAGCAACTCTTTGGCCTCCACCAGAGTCTGGAAAAGAACCAGCACCCTCGGATTTGGACAAAAAAGAAGACGCCCCATAAGAGCAACAACAGATTGATACAGGATGTCTCTGCAGCTGTATAGCTGGAACATTAATGGCGCAAATTCTCCGGAAAAACGCAAAAGGATATTCCATATTTTAAAGAAAGAAAATTTGGACATAATATGTTTACAAGAAACACATGTGACCAGGCTCCACAGGAAGGTGTTAATAAACAAAAGACTAGGCCAAGAATTTATTTCATCAGACAGAGTTAAAAAGAGAGGCGTGGTGATCTATGCAAAGGAGAATTTATCACCAAAATTCTTGTTTAAAGACGAACATGGAAGAACCCTGGCAATTGAAATACAAATCCAAGGAGAAAAAGTTTTGATTTTAGGAATCTATGCACCGAACGAGGGGAAATCAGAATTCTACAAGAAGCTACATGAGACATTACTGGACTATCTGGACTATTCTAATATCATTATGATGGGAGATATGAATGGGGTCGTCTCTACTCTTATGGACAAGTCACAGAACCAGAATCTGACTAAAGATGGAAGACTACCAAAAACCTTCTTTGAACTAACTGACAATATGGATTTGATTGATTTATGGAGGACGAGAAACCCCCTAGGCAAAGAAGGAACTTTCTTTTCTGAGGCCCATCTGTCATGGACAAGAATCGACCAAATTTGGACAACCAGAGGGCTGGCACCTAAGACTACAAGAGTAGAAATCTGCCCAAAGACTTGCTCCGACCATAACGCTCTGAAAATGGAAATGAGATTTACTACTGCCGATTCCTTCAGATGGAAAATGAATGACAACCTGCTAAGAGATCAAGAGATTGTAAAGAAGGCCCAAAAAGCTTTAAAGGACTATTTTGAAATTAATTTGAACACCTCGGTGGAAAAAAGAATAATCTGGGACGCAAGTAAAGCTGTTATGAGAGGGTTTCTGATACAACAGAATACGATTAAGAAAAAATTCTGGAATGGGAAAAAGGATAAGATACTAGAGAAGATAAGAGAAGGAGAGAAAAAACTAAGATTGAATCCAAAATCAAAAGAGACTCTAAGAGAAATCAAATTCCACCAATCACAATATACGAAATTGATCAACCAAGAAGTGGAATGGAAAATCAAACAAATGAAACAAAGATCTTTTGAATCTGCGAATAAATGTGGGAAACTGCTAGCTTGGCAGTTGAAAAAGAGACAAAAATTAAATTATGTTACCAATCTAGAAGTTGAAGGGAAAAATATTCAGAAACCGGGAGAAATTAGAAAGTGCTTCCAGAAATATTTTAAAAAACTTTTTACACAAGGGTCCGAGGAAGAAATTGAGATAGAACAATTCTTGAAAGACAATGGCCTACCAGAATTACCCCAAGAGAAGAGATCAATCTTGAATTGTAAAATAACACAACAGGAAATTGAGGATGCCATTCAGAATATGCAGCTAGGCAAATCTCCAGGCCCTGATGGACTTACCTCCAAGTACTATAAGACGTTAAAAGACTATTTGATACAACCATTAATGGAGGTTTGCAACCAGATTATGGAGGGAGGAAGGGCACCAGATACGTGGAAAGAAGCATTCATCACACTGATACCTAAAGTGGAAACTGAAAAGACTCAACTCAAGAATTACCGTCCCATCTCACTCCTAAACGTGGATTACAAAATATTTGCAGACATTTTGGCAAATAGATTTAAGAAGGTTTTAAATGAAGTAATTCATAAGGACCAAGCAGGCTTTCTCCCAGGTAGACATTTGTTTGATAACACTAGGAATATTATCGATATTCTGGAACTTTTACAAACAAATATTAACACTAAAGCAGTGTTAATTTTTATTGACGCGGAGAAAGCCTTTGACAATATTTCTTGGAAATTTATGAAGAAAAACTTGGAAGGGATGGGAGTGGGAAGGGGGTTTGAGAACGGAATAGAAGCAATCTATTCCGAACAAAAAGCTAAGTTGATAGTGAACAATGTGGTGACAGAAGAACTCCAGATTGAAAAAGGAACACGCCAGGGGTGCCCCCTGTCCCCTTTATTGTTTATTTCAGTCCTGGAGGTTTTGCTGAACATGATAAGGAAGGATCGGCAGGTACAAGGAATACGGGTCGGAGTGAAACAATATAAACTGAAAGCATTTGCAGATGACTTGGTTTTAACATTAGAGGAGCCAGAATCTAGTACAAAAAAAGTACTGGAACTGATACAGAAATTTGGTCGGGTGGCGGGTTTCAAGTTGAACAAACAAAAAACTAAGGTGTTAGGGAAAAATTTGACAGCTACTGAAACAGAAGGGTTTCAGAAGGAAACAGAACTAAACATTGTTAAAAAAGTGAAATACCTGGGGGTTAATCTCTCTTCCAAGAACCTGAATTTATTTAAAGATAATTATGAGAAATGTTGGTTAGAAGTTAAAAAAGATTTAGAAATTTGGTCAAGACTGAAGTTATCCTTGTTAGGCCGAATTGCAGCTATAAAAATGAACGTTTTGCCAAAGATGTTGTTTTTGTTTCAGGCCTTGCAGATTGTGGACAGAGTGGAATGTTTTGGAAAGTGGCAGAAGGATATCTCTAAATTTGTCTGGCAGGGCAAAAAGCCCCGAATAAAGTTTAAAATACTAACTGATGCAAAGGAGAGAGGGGGATTTGCCCTGCCGGACTTAAGGTTATATTACGAAGCTGCAGCCTTCTGTTGGATGAAAGATTGGATTTTGTTGGAAAACACTGATGTCCTGGATCTGGAAGGCTTTAATAACTCGTTAGGTTGGCATGCGTATTTGTGGTATGACAAGGCAAAAACATATGGAATGTTTAAAAACCATATTGTCAGAAAAGCAATATTTATGGTCTGGAAAAAATACAAAGACTTATTAGAAAGCAAAACTCCGAGGTGGGTATCACCAATTGAGGCCAAAGCTCGGAAAAAACCCAATATGGAGGCCTACTGGCCGAAATATTGGGAAATAATAGAAAATATTGGAGGTAAATGGAAGCTACAGAGCTTCGAAAAATTACAAAGTATGGTGCAAGGTTGGCTACATTATGCCCAAATTAATGAGGTTTTTAAGCTAGACAAAAAAATAGGATTCCAGGTGGAAAAATCGAAACTTGAGACAGAGCTGTTAGAACCAAAGACCAAGTTACTATCGAGAATGTACAACTTGCTGCTTAAATGGAACACTCAGGATGAGACAGTTAAATCAGCTATGATAAAATGGGCTCAGGACATTGGATATAACATCATGTCAGAAGACTGGGAGAGGTTATGGACCACCGGTATGAAGTTTACTGCATGTAATGCTTTGAAAGAAAACATTATGAAAATGGTATACAGGTGGTACATGACCCCGGTCAAGCTGGCTAAGATATACCATTTGTCCGATAACAAGTGTTGGAAGTGCAAAGAAGCTGAGGGGACATTCTTACACCTTTGGTGGACCTGCCCAAGATTGAAGGCCTACTGGGAAATGATCTACAATGAGTTAAAAAAGGTGTTTAAATACACCTTCCCTAAGAAACCAGAGGCCTTCCTTCTGGGCATTGTCGGCCAGAAGGTGTTAAAGAAGGACAGAACCTTTTTTATGTATGCTACAACAGCAGCAAGAATTCTTATTGCTAAGCATTGGAAGACTCAAGATTTGCCCACACTGGAGGACTGGCAGACGCAATTGATGAACTACATGGAATTAGCCGAGATGACTGCAAGGATCCGAGACCTGGGAGAAGAAGCGATGGAGGAGGATTGGAAAAAATTTAAGGACTATTTGCAAAAGTATTATAAATTATATGAATCTTAAAATGTCGCATGATTTGGAATGTCAGCCCCAGCAACATAAGCAGACTATTTATGAAAGTTGAATTATTTATGGAAGAATCAAAGTTTAAATGGGTAAAAAAGAAATATTGTAAGATTTTTAAAACAATTGGAAAATAAGAGATTTAAACTTGAATAGTAATTGAAAATACAAAAAACACACGAAACAAGGTTATAACTTGCTGATAACTTTATTGTCAAGAATGCATTAAGGGGAGACGCGGGGAAGTTCGATAGAAATTGGAAATAAGTTGATGAAATGGTCTGGTTTTATTGTTCTTGTTTCTTTTTTTTCTTTTCTTTTTGTATTTGCCTTTTCGTGTTCTTTTTTCTTGTTTACTCTTTGTTATTGTTATATCTGCAATGTGGAAAAAGACGCAATAAAAAATTATTATAAAAAAAAAAAAAAAATGTTGGCAAACTGTTGCAAGTGATCCCCTGAAATGTTTTTCGGTGGAAATAGATGGGTTTTTATCATCGGAAACAGAATTAGCCCTCGACGTCTGAACAACTTTTTTTGAAAAAATCCCTAAGCCGCGCGGTCACAATTTCTGCTAAAAATCTGACGTTCTGCAGTTCACTCAAAAATGGTCCCAAACTGTTGCAAATGATCCCCTGAAAGGTTTTCTGTGGAAACAGATGGGTTTTTATCATCGGAAACAGAATTAGCCATCGACGTCTGAACAACTTTTTTTGAAAAAATCCCTAAGCCGCGCGGTCACAATTTCTGCTAAAAATCTGACGTTCTGCAGTTCACTCAAAAATGGTCCCAAACTGTTGGAAATGATCCCCTGAAAGGTTTTTCTGTGGAAACAGATGGGTTTTTATCATCGGAAACAGAATTAGCCCTCGAGGTCTGGACAACTTTTTTTGAAAAAATCCCTAAGCCGCGCGGTCACAATTTCTGCTAAAAATCTGACGTTCTGCAATTCACTCAAAAATGTTGGCAAACTGTTGCAAGTGATCCCCTGAAATGTTTTTCGGTGGAAACAGATGGTTTTTTATCATCGGAAACAGAATTAGCCCTCGACCTCTGAACAACTTTTTTTGAAAAAATCCCTAAGGCGCGCGGTCACAATTTCTGCTAAAAATCTGACGTTCTGCAATTCACTCAAAAATGTTGGCAAACTGTTGCAAGTGATCCCCTGAAATGTTTTTTGGTGGAAACAGATGGGTTTTTATCATCGGAAACAGAATGAGTCCTCGACGTCTGAACAACTTTTTTTGAAAAAATCCCTAAGCCGCGCGGTCACAATTTCTGCTAAAAATCTGACGTTCTGCAGTTCACTCAAAAATGATCCCAAACTGTTGCAAATGATCCCCTGAAAGGTTTTTCTGTGGAAACAGATGGGTTTTTATCATCGGAAACAGAATTAGCCCTCGAGGTCTGGACAACTTTTTTTGAAAAAATCCCTAAGCCGCGCGGTCACAATTTCTGCTTAAAATCTGACGTTCTGCAATTCACTCAAAAATGTTGGCAAACTGTTGCAAGTGATCCCCTGAAATGTTTTTCGGTGGAAATAGATGGGTTTTTATCATCGGAAACAGAATTAGCCCTCGACGTCTGAAAAACTTTTTTTGAAAAAATCCCTAAGCCGCGCGGTCACAATTTCTGCTAAAAATCTGACGTTCTGCACTTCCCTCAAAAATGGTCCCAAACTGTTGCAAATGATCCCCTGAAAGGTTTTCTGTGGAAACAGATGGGTTTTTATCATCGGAAACAGAATTAGCCCTCGACGTCTGAACAACTTTTTTTGAAAAAATCCCTAACCCGCGCGGTCACAATTTTTGCTAAAAATCTGACGTTCTGCAATTCACTCAAAAATGTTGGCAAAGTGTTGCAAGTGATCCCCTGAAATGTTTTTTGGTGGAAACAGATGGGTTTTTATCATCGGAAACAGAATGAGTCCTCGACGTCTGAACAACTTTTTTTGAAAAAATCCCTAAGCCGCGCGGTCACAATTTCTGCTTAAAATCTGACGTTCTGCAGTTCACTCAAAAATGATCCCAAACTGTTGCAAATGATCCCCTGAAAGGTTTTTCTGTGGAAACAGATGGGTTTTTATCATCGGAAAAAGAATTAGCCCTCGAGGTCTGGACAACTTTTTTTGAAAAAATCCCTAAGCCGCGCGGTCACAATTTCTGCTTAAAATCTGACGTTCTGCAATTCACTCAAAAATGTTGGCAAACTGTTGCAAGTGATCCCCTGAAATGTTTTTCGGTGGAAATAGATGGGTTTTTATCATCGGAAACAGAATTAGCCCTCGACGTCTGAACAACTTTTTTTGAAAAAATCCCTAAGCCGCGCGGTCACAATTTCTGCTAAAAATCTGACGTTCTGCAGTTCACTCAAAAATGGTCCCAAACTGTTGCAAATGATCCCCTGAAAGGTTTTCTGTGGAAACAGATGGGGTTTTATCATCGGAAACAGTATTAGCCCTCGAGGTCTGGACAACTTTTTTTGAAAAAATCCCTAAGCCGCGCGGTCACAATTTCTGCTAAAAATCTGACGTTCTGCAATTCACTCAATAATGTTGGCAAAGTGTTGCAAGTGATCCCCTGAAATGTTTTTCGGTGGAAACAGATGGGTTTTTATCATCGGAAACAGAATTAGCCCTCGACGTCTGAACAACTTTTTTTGAAAAAATCCCTAACCCACGCGGTCACAATTTTTGCTAAAAATCTGACGTTCTGCAATTCACTCAAAAATGTTGGCAAACTGTTGCAAGTGATCCCCTGAAATGTTTTTCGGTGGAAACTGATGGGTTTTTATCATCGGAAACAGAATTAGCCATCGACGTCTGAACAACTTTTTTTGAAAAAATCCCTAAGCCGCGCGGTCACAATTTCTGCTAAAAATCTGACGTTCTGCAGTTCACTCAAAAATGTTGGCAAACTGTTGCAAGTGATCCCCTGAAATGTTTTTCTGTGGAAACAGATCGGTTTTTATCATCGGAAACAGAATTAGCCCTCGACGTCTGAACAACTTTTTTTGAAAAAATCCCATAGCCGCGCGGTCACAATTTCTGCTAAAAATCTGACGTTCTGCACTTCCCTCAAAAATGTTGGCAAAGTGTTGCAAGTGATCCCCTGAAATGTTTTTCGGTGTAAACAGATGGGTTTTTATCATTGGAAACAGAATTAGCCCTCGACGTCTGAACAACTTTTTTTGAAAAAATCCCATAGCCGCGCGGTCACAATTTCTGCTAAAAATCTGACGTTCTGCACTTCCCTCAAAAATGTTGGCAAAGTGTTGCAAGTGATCCCCTGAAATGTTTTTCGGTGTAAACAGATGGGTTTTTATCATCGGAAACAGAATTAGCCCTCGACGTCTGAACAACTTTTTTTGAAAAAATCCCTAACCCGCGCGGTCACAATTTTTGCTAAAAATCTGACGTTCTGCAATTCACTCAAAAATGTTGGCAAACTGTTGCAAGTGATCCCCTGAAATGTTTTTCGGTGGAAACAGATGGTTTTTTATCATCGGAAACAGAATTAGCCCTCGACGTCTGAACAACTTTTTTTGAAAAAATCCCTAAGCCGTGCGGTCACAATTTCTGCTAAAAATCTGACGTTCTGCAGTTCACTCAAAAATGGTCCCAAACTGTTGCAAATGATCCCCTGAAATGTTTTTCGTTGGAAACAGATGGGTTTTTATCACCGGAAACAGAGTTAGCCCTCGACGTCTGAACAACTTTTTTTGAAAAAATCCCTAAGCCGCGCGGTCACAATTTCTGCTAAAAATCTGACGTTCTGCAATTCGTTCAAAAATGGTCCCAAACTGTTGCAAACGATCCCCTGAAAGGTTTTTCGGTGGAAACAGATGGGTTTTTATCATCGGAAACAGAATTAGCCCTCGACGTCTGAACAACTTTTTTTGAAAAAATCCCTAAGCCGCGCGGTCACAATTTCTGCTAAAAATCTGACGTTCTGCAATTCACTCAAAAATGTTGGCAAACTGTTGCAAGTGATCCCCTGAAATGTTTTTCGGTGGAAATAGATGGGTTTTTATCATCGGAAACAGAATTAGCCCTCGACGTCTGAACAACTTTTTTTGAAAAAATCCCTAAGCCGCGCGGTCACAATTTCTGCTAAAAATCTGACGTTCTGCAGTTCACTCAAAAATGGTCCCAAACTGTTGCAAATGATCCCCTGAAAGGTTTTCTGTGGAAACAGATGGGTTTTTATCATCGGAAACAGAATTAGCCATCGACGTCTGAACAACTTTTTTTGAAAAAATCCCTAAGCCGCGCGGTCACAATTTCTGCTAAAAATCTGACGTTCTGCAGTTCACTCAAAAATGGTCCCAAACTGTTGGAAATGATCCCCTGAAAGGTTTTTCTGTGGAAACAGATGGGTTTTTATCATCGGAAACAGAATTAGCCCTCGAGGTCTGGACAACTTTTTTTGAAAAAATCCCTAAGCCGCGCGGTCACAATTTCTGCTAAAAATCTGACGTTCTGCAATTCACTCAAAAATGTTGGCAAACTGTTGCAAGTGATACCCTGAAATGTTTTTTGGTGAAAATAGATCGGTTTTTATAATCGGAAACAGAATTAGCCCTCGACGTCTGAACACCTTTTTTTGAAAAAATCCCTCAGCCGCGCGGTCACAATTTCTGCTAAAAATCTGACGTTCTGCAATTCCCTCAAAAATGTTGGCAAAGTGTTGCAAGTGATACCCTGAAATGTTTTTCGGTGGAAACAGATGGGTTTTTATCATCGGAAACAGAATTAGCCCTCGACGTCTGAACAACTTTTTTTGAAAAAATCCCTAACCCACGCGGTCACAATTTTTGCTAAAAATCTGACGTTCTGCAATTCACTCAAAAATGTTGGCAAACTGTTGCAAGTGATCCCCTGAAATGTTTTTCGGTGGAAACTGATGGGTTTTTAGCATCGGAAACATAATTAGCCATCGACGTCTGAACAACTTTTTTTGAAAAAATCCCTAAGCCGCGCGGTCACAATTTCTGCTAAAAATCTGACTTTCTGCAGTTCACTCAAAAATGTTGGCAAACTGTTGCAAGTGATCCCCTGAAATGTTTTTCTGTGGAAACAGATCGGTTTTTATCATCGGAAACAGAATTAGCCCGCGACGTCTGAACAACTTTTTTTGAAAAAATCCCTAAGCCGCGCGGTCACAATTTCTGCTAAAAATCTGACGTTCTGCAATTCACTCAAAAATGTTGGCAAACTGTTGCAAGTGATCCCCTGAAATGTTTTTCGGTGGAAACAGATGTGTTTTTATCATTGGAAACAGAATTAGCCCTCGACGTCTGAACAACTTTTTTTGAAAAAATCCCATAGCCGCGCGGTCACAATTTCTGCTAAAAATCTGACGTTCTGCAATTCCCTCAAAAATGTTGGCAAAGTGTTGCAAGTGATCCCCTGAAATGTTTTTCGGTGTAAACAGATGGGTTTTTATCATCAGAAACAGAATTAGCCCTCGACGTCTGAACAACTTTTTTTGAAAAAATCCCTAACCCGCGCGGTCACAATTTTTGCTAAAAATCTGACGTTCTGCAATTCACTCAAAAATGTTGGCAAACTGTTGCAAGTGATCCCCTGAAATGTTTTTCGGTGGAAACAGATGGTTTTTTTATCATCGGAAACAGAATTAGCCCTCGACGTCTGAACAACTTTTTTTGAAAAAATCCCTAAGGCGCGCGGTCACAATTTCTGCTAAAAATCTGACGTTCTGCAATTCACTCAAAAATGTTGGCAAACTGTTGCAAGTGATCCCCTGAAATGTTTTTTGGTGGAAACAGATGGGTTTTTATCATCGGAAACAGAATGAGTCCTCGACGTCTGAACAACTTTTTTTGAAAAAATCCCTAAGCCGCGCGGTCACAATTTCTGCTAAAAATCTGACGTTCTGCAGTTCACTCAAAAATGATCCCAAACTGTTGCAAATGATCCCCTGAAAGGTTTTTCTGTGGAAACAGATGGGTTTTTATCATCGGAAACAGAATTAGCCCTCGAGGTCTGGACAACTTTTTTTGAAAAAATCCCTAACCCGCGCGGTCACAATTTCTGCTTAAAATCTGACGTTCTGCAATTCACTCAATAATGTTGGCAAAGTGTTGCAAGTGATCCCCTGAAATGTTTTTCGGTGGAAACAGATGGGTTTTTATCATCGGAAACAGAATTAGCCCTCGACGTCTGAACAACTTTTTTTGAAAAAATCCCTAAGCCGCGCGGTCACAATTTCTGCTAAAAATCTGACGTTCTGCAGTTCACTCAAAAATGTTGGCAAACTGTTGCAAGTGATCCCCTGAAATGTTTTTCTGTGGAAACAGATCGGTTTTTATCATCGGAAACAGAATTAGCCCTCGACGTCTGAACAACTTTTTTTGAAAAAATCCCTAAGCCGCGCGGTCACAATTTCTGCTAAAAATCTGACGTTCTGCAATTCACTCAAAAATGTTGGCAAACTGTTGCAAGTGATCCCCTGAAATGTTTTTCGGTGGAAACAGATGCGTTTTTATCATTGGAAACAGAATTAGCCCTCGACGTCTGAACAACTTTTTTTGAAAAAATCCCATAGCCGCGCGGTCACAATTTCTGCTAAAAATCTGACGTTCTGCAATTCCCTCAAAAATGTTGGCAAAGTGTTGCAAGTGATCCCCTGAAATGTTTTTCGGTGTAAACAGATGGGTTTTTATCATCGGAAACAGAATTAGCCCTCGACGTCTGAACAACTTTTTTTGAAAAAATCCCTAACCCGCGCGGTCACAATTTTTGCTAAAAATCTGACGTTCTGCAATTCACTCAAAAATGTTGGCAAACTGTTGCAAGTGATCCCCTGAAATGTTTTTTGGTGGAAACAGATGGGTTTTTATCATCGGAAACAGAATGAGTCCTCGACGTCTGAACAACTTTCTTTGAAAAAATCCCTAAGCCGCGCGGTCACAATTTCTGCTAAAAATCTGACGTTCTGCAGTTCACTCAAAAATGATCCCAAACTGTTGCAAATGATCCCCTGAAAGGTTTTTCTGTGGAAACAGATGGGTTTTTATCATCGGAAACAGAATTAGCCCTCGAGGTCTGGACAACTTTTTTTGAAAAAATCCCTAAGCCGCGCGGTCACAATTTCTGCTAAAAATCTGACGTTCTGCAATTCACTCAAAAATGTTGGCAAACTGTTGCAAGTGATCCCCTGAAATGTTTTTCGGTGGAAATAGATGGGTTTTTATCATCGGAAACAGAATTAGCCCTCGACGTCTGAACAACTTTTTTTGAAAAAATCCCTAAGCCGCGCGGTCACAATTTCTGCTAAAAATCTGACGTTCTGCAGTTCACTCAAAAATAGTCCCAAACTGTTGCAAATGATCCCCTGAAAGGTTTTCTGTGGAAACAGATGGGTTTTTATCATCGGAAACAGTATTAGCCCTCGAGGTCTGGACAACTTTTTTTGAAAAAATCCCTAACCCGCGCGGTCACAATTTCTGCTAAAAATCTGACGTTCTGCAATTCACTCAATAATGTTGGCAAAGTGTTGCAAGTGATCCCCTGAAATGTTTTTCGGTGGAAACAGATGGGTTTTTATCATCGGAAACAGAATTACCCCTCGACGTCTGAACAACTTTTTTTGAAAAAATCCCTAACCCACGCGGTCAAAATTTTTCCTAAAAATCTGACGTTCTGCAATTCACTCAAAAATGTTGGCAAACTGTTGCAAGTGATCCCCTGAAATGTTTTTCGGTGGAAACAGATGGGTTTTTATCATCGGAAACAGAATTAGCCATCGACGTCTGAACAACTTTTTTTGAAAAAATCCCTAAGCCGCGCGGTCACAATTTCTGCTAAAAATCTGACGTTCTGCAGTTCACTCAAAAATGTTGGCAAACTGTTGCAAGTGATCCCCTGAAATGTTTTTCGGTGTAAACAGATGGGTTTTTATCATCGGAAACACAATTAGCCCTTGACGTCTGAACAACTTTTTTTGAAAAAATCCCTAACCCGCGCGGTCACAATTTTTGCTAAAAATCTGACGTTCTGCAATTCACTCAAAAATGTTGGCAAACTGTTGCAAGTGATCCCCTGAAATGTTTTTCGGTGGAAACAGATGGTTTTTTATCATCGGAAACAGAATTAGCCCTCGACGTCTGAACAACTTTTTTTGAAAAAATCCCTAACCCGCGCGGTCACAATTTCTGCTAAAAATCTGACGTTCTGCAATTCACTCAATAATGTTGGCAAAGTGTTGCAAGTGATCCCCTGAAATGTTTTTCGGTGGAAACAGATGGGTTTTTATCATCGGAAACAGAATTAGCCCTCGACGTCTGAACAACTTTTTTTGAAAAAATCCCTAACCCGCGCGGTCACAATTTTTGCTAAAAATCTGACGTTCTGCAATTCACTCAAAAATGTTGGCAAACTGTTGCAAGTGATCCCCTGAAATGTTTTTCGGTGGAAACTGATGGGTTTTTATCATCGGAAACAGAATTAGCCATCGACGTCTGAACAACTTTTTTTGAAAAAATCCCTAAGCCGCGCGGTCACAATTTCTGCTAAAAATCTGACGTTCTGCAGTTCACTCAAAAATGTTGGCAAACTGTTGCAAGTGATCCCCTGAAATGTTTTTCGGTGTAAACAGATGGGTTTTTATCATCGGAAACAGAATTAGCCCTCGACGTCTGAACAACTTTTTTTGAAAAAATCCCTAACCCGCGCGGTCACAATTTTTGCTAAAAATCTGACGTTCTGCAATTCACTCAAAAATGTTGGCAAACTGTTGCAAGTGATCCCCTGAAATGTTTTTCGGTGGAAACAGATGGTTTTTTATCATCGGAAACAGAATTAGCCCTCGACGTCTGAACAACTTTTTTTGAAAAAATCCCTAAGGCGCGCGGTCACAATTTCTGCTAAAAATCTGACGTTCTGCAATTCACTCAAAAATGTTGGCAAACTGTTGCAAGTGATCCCCTGAAATGTTTTTTGGTGGAAACAGATGGGTTTTTATCATCGGAAACAGAATGAGTCCTCGACGTCTGAACAACTTTTTTTGAAAAAATCCCTAAGCCGCGCGGTCACAATTTCTGCTAAAAATCTGAGGTTCTGCAGTTCACTCAAAAATGATCCCAAACTGTTGCAAATGATCCCCTGAAAGGTTTTTCTGTGGAAACAGATGGGTTTTTATCATCGGAAACAGAATTAGCCCTCGAGGTCTGGACAACTTTTTTTGAAAAAATCCCTAAGCCGCGCGGTCACAATTTCTGCTTAAAATCTGACGTTCTGCAATTCACTCAAAAATGTTGGCAAACTGTTGCAAGTGATCCCCTGAAATGTTTTTCGGTGGAAATAGATGGGTTTTTATCATCGGAAACAGAATTAGCCCTCGACGTCTGAACAACTTTTTTTGAAAAAATCCCTAAGCCGCGCGGTCACAATTTCTGCTAAAAATCTGACGTTCTGCAGTTCACTCAAAAATGGTCCCAAACTGTTGCAAATGATCCCCTGAAAGGTTTTCTGTGGAAACAGATGGGTTTTTATCATCGGAAACAGAATTAGCCCTCGAGGTCTGGACAACTTTTTTTGAAAAAATCCCTAACCCGCGCGGTCACAATTTCTGCTAAAAATCTGACGTTCTGCAATTCACTCAAAAATGTTGGCAAACTGTTGCAAGTGATCCCCTGAAATGTTTTTCGGTGGAAACAGATGCGTTTTTATCATTGGAAACAGAATTAGCCCTCGACGTCTGAACAACTTTTTTTGAAAAAATCCCATAGCCGCGCGGTCACAATTTCTGCTAAAAATCTGACGTTCTGCAATTCCCTCAAAAATGTTGGCAAAGTGTTGCAAGTGATCCCCTGAAATGTTTTTCGGTGTAAACAGATGGGTTTTTATCATCGGAAACAGAATTAGCCCTCGACGTCTGAACAACTTTTTTTGAAAAAATCCCTAACCCGCGCGGTCACAATTTTTGCTAAAAATCTGACGTTCTGCAATTCACTCAAAAATGTTGGCAAACTGTTGCAAGTGATCCCCTGAAATGTTTTTTGGTGGAAACAGATGGGTTTTTATCATCGGAAACAGAATGAGTCCTCGACGTCTGAACAACTTTTTTTGAAAAAATCCCTAAGCCGCGCGGTCACAATTTCTGCTAAAAATCTGACGTTCTGCAGTTCACTCAAAAATGATCCCAAACTGTTGCAAATGATCCCCTGAAAGGTTTTTCTGTGGAAACAGATGGGTTTTTATCATCGGAAACAGAATTAGCCCTCGAGGTCTGGACAACTTTTTTTGAAAAAATCCCTAAGCCGCGCGGTCACAATTTCTGCTTAAAATCTGACGTTCTGCAATTCACTCAAAAATGTTGGCAAACTGTTGCAAGTGATCCCCTGAAATGTTTTTCGGTGGAAATAGATGGGTTTTTATCATCGGAAACAGAATTAGCCCTCGACGTCTGAACAACTTTTTTTGAAAAAATCCCTAAGCCGCGCGGTCACAATTTCTGCTAAAAATCTGACGTTCTGCAGTTCACTCAAAAATAGTCCCAAACTGTTGCAAATGATCCCCTGAAAGGTTTTCTGTGGAAACAGATGGGTTTTTATCATCGGAAACAGTATTAGCCCTCGAGGTCTGGACAACTTTTTTTGAAAAAATCCCTAACCCGCGCGGTCACAATTTCTGCTAAAAATCTGACGTTCTGCAATTCACTCAATAATGTTGGCAAAGTGTTGCAAGTGATCCCCTGAAATGTTTTTCGGTGGAAACAGATGGGTTTTTATCATCGGAAACAGAATTAGCCCTCGACGTCTGAACAACTTTTTTTGAAAAAATCCCTAAGCCACGCGGTCACAATTTCTGCTAAAAATCTGACGTTCTGCAATTCACTCAAAAATGTTGGCAAACTGTTGCAAGTGATCCCCTGAAATGTTTTTCGGTGGAAACTGATGGGTTTTTATCATCGGAAACAGAATTAGCCATCGACGTCTGAACAACTTTTTTTGAAAAAATCCCTAAGGCGCGCGGTCACAATTTCTGCTAAAAATCTGACGTTCTGCAATTCACTCAAAAATGTTGGCAAACTGTTGCAAGTGATCCCCTGAAATGTTTTTTGGTGGAAACAGATGGGTTTTTATCATCGGAAACAGAATGAGTCCTCGACGTCTGAACAACTTTTTTTGAAAAAATCCCTAAGCCGCGCGGTCACAATTTCTGCTAAAAATCTGACGTTCTGCAGTTCACTCAAAAATGATCCCAAACTGTTGCAAATGATCCCCTGAAAGGTTTTTCTGTGGAAACAGATGGGTTTTTATCATCGGAAACAGAATTAGCCCTCGAGGTCTGGACAACTTTTTTTGAAAAAATCCCTAAGCCGCGCGGTCACAATTTCTGCTTAAAATCTGACGTTCTGCAATTCACTCAAAAATGTTGGCAAACTGTTGCAAGTGATCCCCTGAAATGTTTTTCGGTGGAAATAGATGGGTTTTTATCATCGGAAACAGAATTAGCCCTCGACGTCTGAACAACTTTTTTTGAAAAAATCCCTAAGCCGCGCGGTCACAATTTCTGCTAAAAATCTGACGTTCTGCAGTTCACTCAAAAATGGTCCCAAACTGTTGCAAATGATCCCCTGAAAGGTTTTCTGTGGAAACAGATGGGTTTTTATCATCGGAAACAGAATTAGCCCTCGAGGTCTGGACAACTTTTTTTGAAAAAATCCCTAAGCCGCGCGGTCACAATTTCTGCTAAAAATCTGACGTTCTGCAATTCACTCAATAATGTTGGCAAAGTGTTGCAAGTGATCCCCTGAAATGTTTTTCGGTGGAAACAGATGGGTTTTTATCATCGGAAACAGAATTAGCCCTCGACGTCTGAACAACTTTTTTTGAAAAAATCCCTAACCCGCGCGGTCACAATTTTTGCTAAAAATCTGACGTTCTGCAATTCACTCAAAAATGTTGGCAAACTGTTGCAAGTGATCCCCTGAAATGTTTTTCGGTGGAAACAGATGGTTTTTTATCATCGGAAACAGAATTAGCCCTCGACGTCTGAACAACTTTTTTTGAAAAAATCCCTAAGGCGCGCGGTCACAATTTCTGCTAAAAATCTGACGTTCTGCAATTCACTCAAAAATGTTGGCAAACTGTTGCAAGTGATCCCCTGAAATGTTTTTTGGTGGAAACAGATGGGTTTTTATCATCGGAAACAGAATGAGTCCTCGACGTCTGAACAACTTTTTTTGAAAAAATCCCTAAGCCGCGCGGTCACAATTTCTGCTAAAAATCTGACGTTCTGCAGTTCACTCAAAAATGATCCCAAACTGTTGCAAATGATCCCCTGAAAGGTTTTTCTGTGGAAACAGATGGGTTTTTATCATCGGAAACAGAATTAGCCCTCGAGGTCTGGACAACTTTTTTTGAAAAAATCCCTAAGCCGCGCGGTCACAATTTCTGCTTAAAATCTGACGTTCTGCAATTCACTCAAAAATGTTGGCAAACTGTTGCAAGTGATCCCCTGAAATGTTTTTCGGTGGAAATAGATGGGTTTTTATCATCGGAAACAGAATTAGCCCTCGACGTCTGAACAACTTTTTTTGAAAAAATCCCTAAGCCGCGCGGTCACAATTTCTGCTAAAAATCTGACGTTCTGCAGTTCACTCAAAAATGGTCCCAAACTGTTGCAAATGATCCCCTGAAAGGTTTTCTGTGGAAACAGATGGGTTTTTATCATCGGAAACAGAATTAGCCCTCGAGGTCTGGACAACTTTTTTTGAAAAAATCCCTAACCCGCGCGGTCACAATTTCTGCTAAAAATCTGACGTTCTGCAATTCACTCAATAATGTTGGCAAAGTGTTGCAAGTGATCCCCTGAAATGTTTTTCGGTGGAAACAGATGGGTTTTTATCATCGGAAACAGAATTAGCCCTCGACGTCTGAACAACTTTTTTTGAAAAAATCCCTAACCCACGCGGTCACAATTTTTGCTAAAAATCTGACGTTCTGCAATTCACTCAAAAATGTTGGCAAACTGTTGCAAGTGATCCCCTGAAATGTTTTTCGGTGGAAACTGATGGGTTTTTATCATCGGAAACAGAATTAGCCATCGACGTCTGAACAACTTTTTTTGAAAAAATCCCTAAGCCGCGCGGTCACAATTTCTGCTAAAAATCTGACGTTCTGCAGTTCACTCAAAAATGTTGGCAAACTGTTGCAAGTGATCCCCTGAAATGTTTTTCTGTGGAAACAGATCGTTTTTATCATCGGAAACAGAATTAGCCCTCGACGTCTGAACAACTTTTTTTGAAAAAATCCCTAAGCCGCGCGGTCACAATTTCTGCTAAAAATCTGACGTTCTGCAATTCACTCAAAAATGTTGGCAAACTGTTGCAAGTGATCCCCTGAAATGTTTTTCGGTGGAAACAGATGCGTTTTTATCATTGGAAACAGAATTAGCCCTCGACGTCTGAACAACTTTTTTTGAAAAAATCCCATAGCCGCGCGGTCACAATTTCTGCTAAAAATCTGACGTTCTGCAATTCCCTCAAAAATGTTGGCAAAGTGTTGCAAGTGATCCCCTGAAATGTTTTTCGGTGTAAACAGATGGGTTTTTATCATCGGAAACAGAATTAGCCCTCAACGTCTGAACAACTTTTTTTGAAAAAATCCCTAACCCGCGCGGTCACAATTTTTGCTAAAAATCTGACGTTCTGCAATTCACTCAAAAATGTTGGCAAACTGTTGCAAGTGATCCCCTGAAATGTTTTTTGGTGGAAACAGATGGGTTTTTATCATCGGAAACAGAATTAGCCCTCGACGTCTGAACAACTTTTTTTGAAAAAATCCCTAACCCACGCGGTCACAATTTCTGCTAAAAATCTGACGTTCTGCAGTTCACTCAAAAATGGTCCCAAACTGTTGCAAATGATCCCCTGAAAGGTTTTCTGTGGAAACAGATGGGTTTTTATCATCGGAAACAGTATTAGCCCTCGAGGTCTGGACAACTTTTTTTGAAAAAATCCCTAACCCGCGCGGTCACAATTTCTGCTAAAAATCTGACGTTCTGCAATTCACTCAATAATGTTGGCAAAGTGTTGCAAGTGATCCCCTGAAATGTTTTTCGGTGGAAACAGATGGGTTTTTATCATCGGAAACAGAATTAGCCCTCGACGTCTGAACAACTTTTTTTGAAAAAATCCCTAACCCACGCGGTCACAATTTTTGCTAAAAATCTGACGTTCTGCAATTCACTCAAAAATGTTGGCAAACTGTTGCAAGTGATCCCCTGAAATGTTTTTCGGTGGAAACTGATGGGTTTTTATCATCGGAAACAGAATTAGCCATCGACGTCTGAACAACTTTTTTTGAAAAAATCCCTAAGCCGCGCGGTCACAATTTCTGCTAAAAATCTGACGTTCTGCAGTTCACTCAAAAATGTTGGCAAACTGTTGCAAGTGATCCCCTGAAATGTTTTTCTGTGGAAACAGATCGGTTTTTATCATCGGAAACAGAATTAGCCCTCGACGTCTGAACAACTTTTTTTGAAAAAATCCCTAAGCCGCGCGGTCACAATTTCTGCTAAAAATCTGACGTTCTGCAATTCACTCAAAAATGTTGGCAAACTGTTGCAAGTGATCCCCTGAAATGTTTTTCGGTGGAAACAGATGCGTTTTTATCATTGGAAACAGAATTAGCCCTCGACGTCTGAACAACTTTTTTTGAAAAAATCCCTAAGCCGCGCGGTCACAATTTCTGCTAAAAATCTGACGTTCTGCAATTCACTCAAAAATGTTGGCAAACTGTTGCAAGTGATCCCCTGAAATGTTTTTTGGTGGAAACAGATGGGTTTTTATCATCGGAAACAGAATTAGCCCTCGACGTCTGAACAACTTTTTTTGAAAAAATCCCTAACCCACGCGGTCACAATTTCTGCTAAAAATCTGACGTTCTGCAGTTCACTCAAAAATGGTCCCAAACTGTTGCAAATGATCCCCTGAAAGGTTTTCTGTGGAAACAGATGGGTTTTTATCATCGGAAACAGTATTAGCCCTCGAGGTCTGGACAACTTTTTTTGAAAAAATCCCTAACCCGCGCGGTCACAATTTCTGCTAAAAATCTGACGTTCTGCAATTCACTCAATAATGTTGGCAAAGTGTTGCAAGTGATCCCCTGAAATGTTTTTCGGTGGAAACAGATGGGTTTTTATCATCGGAAACAGAATTAGCCCTCGACGTCTGAACAACTTTTTTTGAAAAAATCCCTAACCCACGCGGTCACAATTTTTGCTAAAAATCTGACGTTCTGCAATTCACTCAAAAATGTTGGCAAACTGTTGCAAGTGATCCCCTGAAATGTTTTTCGGTGGAAACTGATGGGTTTTTATCATCGGAAACAGAATTAGCCATCGACGTCTGAACAACTTTTTTTGAAAAAATCCCTAAGCCGCGCGGTCACAATTTCTGCTAAAAATCTGACGTTCTGCAGTTCACTCAAAAATGTTGGCAAACTGTTGCAAGTGATCCCCTGAAATGTTTTTCTGTGGAAACAGATCGGTTTTTATCATCGGAAACAGAATTAGCCCTCGACGTCTGAACAACTTTTTTTGAAAAAATCCCTAAGCCGCGCGGTCACAATTTCTGCTAAAAATCTGACGTTCTGCAATTCACTCAAAAATGTTGGCAAACTGTTGCAAGTGATCCCCTGAAATGTTTTTCGGTGGAAACAGATGCGTTTTTATCATTGGAAACAGAATTAGCCCTCGACGTCTGAACAACTTTTTTTGAAAAAATCCCATAGCCGCGCGGTCACAATTTCTGCTAAAAATCTGACGTTCTGCAATTCACTCAAAAATGTTGGCAAACTGTTGCAAGTGATCCCCTGAAATGTTTTTCGGTGGAAACAGATGCGTTTTTATCATTGGAAACAGAATTAGCCCTCGACGTCTGAACACCTTTTTTTGAAAAAATCCCTAAGCCGCGCAGTCACAATTTCTGCTGAAAATCTGACGTTCTGCAATTCCCTCAAAAATGTTGGCAAAGTGTTGCAAGTGATCCCCTGAAATGTTTTTCGGTGGAAACAGATGGGTTTTTATCATCGGAAACAGAATTAGCCCTCGACGTCTGAACAACTTTTTTTGAAAAAATCCCTAACCCACGCGGTCACAATTTCTGCTAAAAATCTGACTTTCTGCAGTTCACTCAAAAATGTTGGCAAACTGTTGCAAGTGATCCCCTGAAATGTTTTTCTGTGGAAACAGATCGGTTTTTATCATCGGAAACAGAATTAGCCCTCGACGTCTGAACAACTTTTTTTGAAAAAATCCCTAAGCCGCGCGGTCACAATTTCTGCTAAAAATCTGACGTTCTGCAATTCACTCAAAAATGTTGGCAAACTGTTGCAAGTGATCCCCTGAAATGTTTTTCGGTGGAAACAGATGCGTTTTTATCATTGGAAACAGAATTAGCCCTCGACGTCTGAACAACTTTTTTTGAAAAAATCCCATTACCGCGCGGTCACAATTTCTGCTAAAAATCTGACGTTCTGCAATTCCCTCAAAAATGTTGGCAAAGTGTTGCAAGTGATCCCCTGAAATGTTTTTCGGTGTAAACAGATGGGTTTTTATCATCGGAAACAGAATTAGCCCTCGAGGTCTGGACAACTTTTTTTGAAAAAATCCCTAAGCCGCGCGGTCACAATTTCTGCTAAAAATCTGACGTTCTGCAGTTCACTCAAAAATGATCCCAAACTGTTGCAAATGATCCCCTGAAAGGTTTTTCTGTGGAAACAGATGGGTTTTTATCATCGGAAACAGAATTAGCCCTCGAGGTCTGGACAACTTTTTTTGAAAAAATCCGTAAGCCGCGCGGTCACAATTTCTGCTTAAAATCTGACGTTCTGCAATTCACTCAAAAATGTTGGCAAACTGTTGCAAGTGATCCCCTGAAATGTTTTTCGGTGGAAATAGATGGGTTTTTATCATCGGAAACAGAATGAGTCCTCGACGTCTGAACAACTTTTTTTGAAAAAATCCCTAAGCCGCGCGGTCACAATTTCTGCTAAAAATCTGACGTTCTGCAGTTCACTCAAAAATGTTGGCAAACTGTTGCAAGTGATCCCCTGAAATGTTTTTCTGTGGAAACAGATCGGTTTTTATCATCGGAAACAGAATTAGCCCTCGACGTCTGAACAACTTTTTTTGAAAAAATCCCTAAGCCGCGCGGTCACAATTTCTGCTAAAAATC
Source organism: Podarcis bocagei (assembly GCF_964188305.1). NCBI lineage: Eukaryota > Metazoa > Chordata > Lepidosauria > Squamata > Lacertidae > Podarcis > Podarcis bocagei. The sequence continues at coordinate 180,293 of NW_027670320.1, forward strand.
TGACGTTCTGCAATTCACTCAAAAATGTTGGCAAACTTTTGCAAGTGATCCCCTGAAATGTTTTTCGGTGGAAACAGATGCGTTTTTATCATTGGAAACAGAATTAGCCCTCGACGTCTGAACAACTTTTTTTGAAAAAATCCCATAGCCGCGCGGTCACAATTTCTGCTAAAAATCTGACGTTCTGCAATTCACTCAAAAATGTTGGCAAACTGTTGCAAGTGATCCCCTGAAATGTTTTTCGGTGGAAACAGATGCGTTTTTATCATTGGAAACAGAATTAGCCCTCGACGTCTGAACACCTTTTTTTGAAAAAATCCCTAAGCCGCGCGGTCACAATTTCTGCTAAAAATCTGACGTTCTGCAATTCCCTCAAAAATGTTGGCAAAGTGTTGCAAGTGATCCCCTGAAATGTTTTTCGGTGGAAACAGATGGGTTTTTATCATCGGAAACAGAATTAGCCCTCGACGTCTGAACAACTTTTTTTGAAAAAATCCCTAACCCACGCGGTCACAATTTCTGCTAAAAATCTGACTTTCTGCAGTTCACTCAAAAATGTTGGCAAACTGTTGCAAGTGATCCCCTGAAATGTTTTTCTGTGGAAACAGATCGGTTTTTATCATCGGAAACAGAATTAGCCCTCGACGTCTGAACAACTTTTTTTGAAAAAATCCCTAAGCCGCGCGGTCACAATTTCTGCTAAAAATCTGACGTTCTGCAATTCACTCAAAAATGTTGGCAAACTGTTGCAAGTGATCCCCTGAAATGTTTTTTGGTGGAAACAGATGGGTTTTTATCATCGGAAACAGAATGAGTCCTCGACGTCTGAACAACTTTTTTTGAAAAAATCCCTAAGCCGCGCGGTCACAATTTCTGCTAAAAATCTGACGTTCTGCAGTTCACTCAAAAATGATCCCAAACTGTTGCAAATGATCCCCTGAAAGGTTTTTCTGTGGAAACAGATGGGTTTTTATCATCGGAAACAGAATTAGCCCTCGAGGTCTGGACAACTTTTTTTGAAAAAATCCCTAAGCCGCGCGGTCACAATTTCTGCTTAAAATCTGACGTTCTGCAATTCACTCAAAAATGTTGGCAAACTGTTGCAAGTGATCCCCTGAAATGTTTTTCGGTGGAAATAGATGGGTTTTTATCATCGGAAACAGAATTAGCCCTCGACGTCTGAACAACTTTTTTTGAAAAAATCCCTAAGCCGCGCGGTCACAATTTCTGCTAAAAATCTGACGTTCTGCAGTTCACTCAAAAATGGTCCCAAACTGTTGCAAATGATCCCCTGAAAGGTTTTCTGTGGAAACAGATGGGTTTTTATCATCGGAAACAGAATTAGCCCTCGAGGTCTGGACAACTTTTTTTGAAAAAATCCCTAACCCGCGCGGTCACAATTTCTGCTAAAAATCTGACGTTCTGCAATTCACACAATAATGTTGGCAAAGTGTTGCAAGTGATCCCCTGAAATGTTTTTCGGTGGAAACAGATGGGTTTTTATCATCGGAAACAGAATTAGCCCTCGACGTCTGAACAACTTTTTTTGAAAAAATCCCTAACCCACGCGGTCACAATTTTTGCTAAAAATCTGACGTTCTGCAATTCACTCAAAAATGTTGGCAAACTGTTGCAAGTGATCCCCTGAAATGTTTTTCGGTGGAAACTGATGGGTTTTTATCATCGGAAACAGAATTAGCCATCGACGTCTGAACAACTTTTTTTGAAAAAATCCCTAAGCCGCGCGGTCACAATTTCTGCTAAAAATCTGACGTTCTGCAGTTCACTCAAAAATGTTGGCAAACTGTTGCAAGTGATCCCCTGAAATGTTTTTCTGTGGAAACAGATCGTTTTTATCATCGGAAACAGAATTAGCCCTCGACGTCTGAACAACTTTTTTTGAAAAAATCCCTAAGCCGCGCGGTCACAATTTCTGCTAAAAATCTGACGTTCTGCAATTCACTCAAAAATGTTGGCAAACTGTTGCAAGTGATCCCCTGAAATGTTTTTCGGTGGAAACAGATGCGTTTTTATCATTGGAAACAGAATTAGCCCTCGACGTCTGAACAACTTTTTTTGAAAAAATCCCATAGCCGCGCGGTCACAATTTCTGCTAAAAATCTGACGTTCTGCAATTCCCTCAAAAATGTTGGCAAAGTGTTGCAAGTGATCCCCTGAAATGTTTTTCGGTGTAAACAGATGGGTTTTTATCATCGGAAACAGAATTAGCCCTCAACGTCTGAACAACTTTTTTTGAAAAAATCCCTAACCCGCGCGGTCACAATTTTTGCTAAAAATCTGACGTTCTGCAATTCACTCAAAAATGTTGGCAAACTGTTGCAAGTGATCCCCTGAAATGTTTTTTGGTGGAAACAGATGGGTGTTTATCATCGGAAACAGAATTAGCCCTCGACGTCTGAACAACTTTTTTTGAAAAAATCCCTAACCCACGCGGTCACAATTTCTGCTAAAAATCTGACGTTCTGCAGTTCACTCAAAAATGGTCCCAAACTGTTGCAAATGATCCCCTGAAAGGTTTTCTGTGGAAACAGATGGGTTTTTATCATCGGAAACAGTATTAGCCCTCGAGGTCTGGACAACTTTTTTTGAAAAAATCCCTAAGCCGCGCGGTCACAATTTCTGCTAAAAATCTGACGTTCTGCAATTCACTCAATAATGTTGGCAAAGTGTTGCAAGTGATCCCCTGAAATGTTTTTCGGTGGAAACAGATGGGTTTTTATCATCGGAAACAGAATTAGCCCTCGACGTCTGAACAACTTTTTTTGAAAAAATCCCTAACCCACGCGGTCACAATTTTTGCTAAAAATCTGACGTTCTGCAATTCACTCAAAAATGTTGGCAAACTGTTGCAAGTGATCCCCTGAAATGTTTTTCGGTGGAAACTGATGGGTTTTTATCATCGGAAACAGAATTAGCCATCGACGTCTGAACAACTTTTTTTGAAAAAATCCCTAAGCCGCGCGGTCACAATTTCTGCTAAAAATCTGACGTTCTGCAGTTCACTCAAAAATGTTGGCAAACTGTTGCAAGTGATCCCCTGAAATGTTTTTCTGTGGAAACAGATCGGTTTTTATCATCGGAAACAGAATTAGCCCTCGACGTCTGAACAACTTTTTTTGAAAAAATCCCTAAGCCGCGCGGTCACAATTTCTGCTAAAAATCTGACGTTCTGCAATTCACTCAAAAATGTTGGCAAACTGTTGCAAGTGATCCCCTGAAATGTTTTTCGGTGGAAACAGATGCGTTTTTATCATTGGAAACAGAATTAGCCCTCGACGTCTGAACAACTTTTTTTGAAAAAATCCCATAGCCGCGCGGTCACAATTTCTGCTAAAAATCTGACGTTCTGCAATTCACTCAAAAATGTTGGCAAACTGTTGCAAGTGATCCCCTGAAATGTTTTTCGGTGGAAACAGATGCGTTTTTATCATTGGAAACAGAATTAGCCCTCGACGTCTGAACACCTTTTTTTGAAAAAATCCCTAAGCCGCGCGGTCACAATTTCTGCTGAAAATCTGACGTTCTGCAATTCCCTCAAAAATGTTGGCAAAGTGTTGCAAGTGATCCCCTGAAATGTTTTTCGGTGGAAACAGATGGGTTTTTATCATCGGAAACAGAATTAGCCCTCGACGTCTGAACAACTTTTTTTGAAAAAATCCCTAACCCACGCGGTCACAATTTCTGCTAAGAATCTGACTTTCTGCAGTTCACTCAAAAATGTTGGCAAACTGTTGCAAGTGATCCCCTGAAATGTTTTTCTGTGGAAACAGATCGGTTTTTATCATCGGAAACAGAATTAGCCCTCGACGTCTGAACAACTTTTTTTGAAAAAATCCCTAAGCCGCGCGGTCACAATTTCTGCTAAAAATCTGACGTTCTGCAATTCACTCAAAAATGTTGGCAAACTGTTGCAAGTGATCCCCTGAAATGTTTTTCGGTGGAAACAGATGCGTTTTTATCATTGGAAACAGAATTAGCCCTCGACGTCTGAACAACTTTTTTTGAAAAAATCCCATTACCGCGCGGTCACAATTTCTGCTAAAAATCTGACGTTCTGCAATTCCCTCAAAAATGTTGGCAAAGTGTTGCAAGTGATCCCCTGAAATGTTTTTCGGTGTAAACAGATGGGTTTTTATCATCGGAAACAGAATTAGCCCTCGAGGTCTGGACAACTTTTTTTGAAAAAATCCCTAAGCCGCGCGGTCACAATTTCTGCTAAAAATCTGACGTTCTGCAGTTCACTCAAAAATGATCCCAAACTGTTGCAAATGATCCCCTGAAAGGTTTTTCTGTGGAAACAGATGGGTTTTTATCATCGGAAACAGAATTAGCCCTCGAGGTCTGGACAACTTTTTTTGAAAAAATCCGTAAGCCGCGCGGTCACAATTTCTGCTTAAAATCTGACGTTCTGCAATTCACTCAAAAATGTTGGCAAACTGTTGCAAGTGATCCCCTGAAATGTTTTTCGGTGGAAATAGATGGGTTTTTATCATCGGAAACAGAATGAGTCCTCGACGTCTGAACAACTTTTTTTGAAAAAATCCCTAAGCCGCGCGGTCACAATTTCTGCTAAAAATCTGACGTTCTGCAGTTCACTCAAAAATGTTGGCAAACTGTTGCAAGTGATCCCCTGAAATGTTTTTCTGTGGAAACAGATCGGTTTTTATCATCGGAAACAGAATTAGCCCTCGACGTCTGAACAACTTTTTTTGAAAAAATCCCTAAGCCGCGCGGTCACAATTTCTGCTAAAAATCTGACGTTCTGCAATTCACTCAAAAATGTTGGCAAACTTTTGCAAGTGATCCCCTGAAATGTTTTTCGGTGGAAACAGATGCGTTTTTATCATTGGAAACAGAATTAGCCCTCGACGTCTGAACAACTTTTTTTGAAAAAATCCCATAGCCGCGCGGTCACAATTTCTGCTAAAAATCTGACGTTCTGCAATTCACTCAAAAATGTTGGCAAACTGTTGCAAGTGATCCCCTGAAATGTTTTTCGGTGGAAACAGATGCGTTTTTATCATTGGAAACAGAATTAGCCCTCGACGTCTGAACACCTTTTTTTGAAAAAATCCCTAAGCCGCGCGGTCACAATTTCTGCTAAAAATCTGACGTTCTGCAATTCCCTCAAAAATGTTGGCAAAGTGTTGCAAGTGATCCCCTGAAATGTTTTTCGGTGGAAACAGATGGGTTTTTATCATCGGAAACAGAATTAGCCCTCGACGTCTGAACAACTTTTTTTGAAAAAATCCCTAACCCACGCGGTCACAATTTCTGCTAAAAATCTGACGTTCTGCAATTCACTCAAAAATGTTGGCAAACTGTTGCAAGTGATCCCCTGAAATGTTTTTCGGTGGAAACAGATGCGTTTTTATCATTGGAAACAGAATTAGCCCTCGACGTCTGAACACCTTTTTTTGAAAAAATCCCTAAGCCGCGCGGTCACAATTTCTGCTGAAAATCTGACGTTCTGCAATTCCCTCAAAAATGTTGGCAAAGTGTTGCAAGTGATCCCCTGAAATGTTTTTCGGTGGAAACAGATGGGTTTTTATCATCGGAAACAGAATTAGCCCTCGACGTCTGAACAACTTTTTTTGAAAAAATCCCTAACCCACGCGGTCACAATTTCTGCTAAAAATCTGACTTTCTGCAGTTCACTCAAAAATGTTGGCAAACTGTTGCAAGTGATCCCCTGAAATGTTTTTCTGTGGAAACAGATCGGTTTTTATCATCGGAAACAGAATTAGCCCTCGACGTCTGAACAACTTTTTTTGAAAAAATCCCTAAGCCGCGCGGTCACAATTTCTGCTAAAAATCTGACGTTCTGCAATTCACTCAAAAATGTTGGCAAACTGTTGCAAGTGATCCCCTGAAATGTTTTTCGGTGGAAACAGATGCGTTTTTATCATTGGAAACAGAATTAGCCCTCGACGTCTGAACAACTTTTTTTGAAAAAATCCCATTACCGCGCGGTCACAATTTCTGCTAAAAATCTGACGTTCTGCAATTCCCTCAAAAATGTTGGCAAAGTGTTGCAAGTGATCCCCTGAAATGTTTTTCGGTGTAAACAGATGGGTTTTTATCATCGGAAACAGAATTAGCCCTCGAGGTCTGGACAACTTTTTTTGAAAAAATCCCTAAGCCGCGCGGTCACAATTTCTGCTAAAAATCTGACGTTCTGCAGTTCACTCAAAAATGATCCCAAACTGTTGCAAATGATCCCCTGAAAGGTTTTTCTGTGGAAACAGATGGGTTTTTATCATCGGAAACAGAATTAGCCCTCGAGGTCTGGACAACTTTTTTTGAAAAAATCCGTAAGCCGCGCGGTCACAATTTCTGCTTAAAATCTGACGTTCTGCAATTCACTCAAAAATGTTGGCAAACTGTTGCAAGTGATCCCCTGAAATGTTTTTCGGTGGAAATAGATGGGTTTTTATCATCGGAAACAGAATGAGTCCTCGACGTCTGAACAACTTTTTTTGAAAAAATCCCTAAGCCGCGCGGTCACAATTTCTGCTAAAAATCTGACGTTCTGCAGTTCACTCAAAAATGTTGGCAAACTGTTGCAAGTGATCCCCTGAAATGTTTTTCTGTGGAAACAGATCGGTTTTTATCATCGGAAACAGAATTAGCCCTCGACGTCTGAACAACTTTTTTTGAAAAAATCCCTAAGCCGCGCGGTCACAATTTCTGCTAAAAATCTGACGTTCTGCAATTCACTCAAAAATGTTGGCAAACTTTTGCAAGTGATCCCCTGAAATGTTTTTCGGTGGAAACAGATGCGTTTTTATCATTGGAAACAGAATTAGCCCTCGACGTCTGAACAACTTTTTTTGAAAAAATCCCATAGCCGCGCGGTCACAATTTCTGCTAAAAATCTGACGTTCTGCAATTCACTCAAAAATGTTGGCAAACTGTTGCAAGTGATCCCCTGAAATGTTTTTCGGTGGAAACAGATGCGTTTTTATCATTGGAAACAGAATTAGCCCTCGACGTCTGAACACCTTTTTTTGAAAAAATCCCTAAGCCGCGCGGTCACAATTTCTGCTAAAAATCTGACGTTCTGCAATTCCCTCAAAAATGTTGGCAAAGTGTTGCAAGTGATCCCCTGAAATGTTTTTCGGTGGAAACAGATGGGTTTTTATCATCGGAAACAGAATTAGCCCTCGACGTCTGAACAACTTTTTTTGAAAAAATCCCTAACCCACGCGGTCACAATTTCTGCTAAAAATCTGACTTTCTGCAGTTCACTCAAAAATGTTGGCAAACTGTTGCAAGTGATCCCCTGAAATGTTTTTCTGTGGAAACAGATCGGTTTTTATCATCGGAAACAGAATTAGCCCTCGACGTCTGAACAACTTTTTTTGAAAAAATCCCTAAGCCGCGCGGTCACAATTTCTGCTAAAAATCTGACGTTCTGCAATTCACTCAAAAATGTTGGCAAACTGTTGCAAGTGATCCCCTGAAATGTTTTTCGGTGGAAACAGATGCGTTTTTATCATTGGAAACAGAATTAGCCCTCGACGTCTGAACAACTTTTTTTGAAAAAATCCCATTACCGCGCGGTCACAATTTCTGCTAAAAATCTGACGTTCTGCAATTCCCTCAAAAATGTTGGCAAAGTGTTGCAAGTGATCCCCTGAAATGTTTTTCGGTGTAAACAGATGGGTTTTTATCATCGGAAACAGAATTAGCCCTCGAGGTCTGGACAACTTTTTTTGAAAAAATCCGTAAGCCGCGCGGTCACAATTTCTGCTAAAAATCTGACGTTCTGCAGTTCACTCAAAAATGGTCCCAAACTGTTGCAAATGATCCCCTGAAAGGTTTTCTGTGGAAACAGATGGGTTTTTATCATCGGAAACAGTATTAGCCCTCGAGGTCTGGACAACTTTTTTTGAAAAAATCCCTAAGCCGCGCGGTCACAATTTCTGCTAAAAATCTGACGTTCTGCAATTCACTCAATACTGTTGGCAAAGTGTTGCAAGTGATCCCCTGAAATGTTTTTCGGTGGAAACAGATGGGTTTTTATCATCGGAAACAGAATTAGCCCTCGACGTCTGAACAACTTTTTTTGAAAAAATCCCTAACCCACGCGGTCACAATTTTTGCTAAAAATCTGACGTTCTGCAATTCACTCAAAAATGTTGGCAAACTGTTGCAAGTGATCCCCTGAAATGTTTTTCGGTGGAAACTGATGGGTTTTTATCATCGGAAACAGAATTAGCCATCGACGTCTGAACAACTTTTTTTGAAAAAATCCCTAAGCCGCGCGGTCACAATTTCTGCTAAAAATCTGACGTTCTGCAGTTCACTCAAAAATGTTGGCAAACTGTTGCAAGTGATCCCCTGAAATGTTTTTCTGTGGAAACAGATCGGTTTTTATCATCGGAAACAGAATTAGCCCTCGACGTCTGAACAACTTTTTTTGAAAAAATCCCTAAGCCGCGCGGTCACAATTTCTGCTAAAAATCTGACGTTCTGCAATTCACTCAAAAATGTTGGCAAACTGTTGCAAGTGATCCCCTGAAATGTTTTTCGGTGGAAACAGATGCGTTTTTATCATTGGAAACAGAATTAGCCCTCGACGTCTGAACAACTTTTTTTGAAAAAATCCCATAGCCGCGCGGTCACAATTTCTGCTAAAAATCTGACGTTCTGCTCTTCCCTCAAAAATGTTGGCAAAGTGTTGCAAGTGATCCCCTGAAATGTTTTTCGGTGTAAACAGATGGGTTTTTATCATCGGAAACAGAATTAGCCCTCGACGTCTGAACAACTTTTTTTGAAAAAATCCCTAACCCGCGCGGTCACAATTTTTGCTAAAAATCTGACGTTCTGCAATTCACTCAAAAATGTTGGCAAACTGTTGCAAGTGATCCCCTGAAATGTTTTTCGGTGGAAACAGATGGTTTTTTATCATCGGAAACAGAATTAGCCCTCGACGTCTGAACAACTTTTTTTGAAAAAATCCCTAAGCCGTGCGGTCACAATTTCTGCTAAAAATCTGACGTTCTGCAGTTCACTCAAAAATGGTCCCAAACTGTTGCAAATGATCCCCTGAAATGTTTTTCGTTGGAAACAGATGGGTTTTTATCACCGGAAACAGAGTTAGCCCTCGACGTCTGAACAACTTTTTTTGAAAAAATCCCTAAGCCGCGCGGTCACAATTTCTGCTAAAAATCTGACGTTCTGCAATTCGTTCAAAAATGGTCCCAAACTGTTGCAAACGATCCCCTGAAAGGTTTTTCGGTGGAAACAGATGGGTTTTTATCATCGGAAACAGAATTAGCCCTCGACGTCTGAACAACTTTTTTTGAAAAAATCCCTAAGCCGCGCGGTCACAATTTCTGCTAAAAATCTGACGTTCTGCAATTCACTCAAAAATGTTGGCAAACTGTTGCAAGTGATCCCCTGAAATGTTTTTCGGTGGAAATAGATGGGTTTTTATCATCGGAAACAGAATTAGCCCTCGACGTCTGAACAACTTTTTTTGAAAAAATCCCTAAGCCGCGCGGTCACAATTTCTGCTAAAAATCTGACGTTCTGCAGTTCACTCAAAAATGGTCCCAAACTGTTGCAAATGATCCCCTGAAAGGTTTTCTGTGGAAACAGATGGGTTTTTATCATCGGAAACAGAATTAGCCATCGACGTCTGAACAACTTTTTTTGAAAAAATCCCTAAGCCGCGCGGTCACAATTTCTGCTAAAAATCTGACGTTCTGCAGTTCACTCAAAAATGGTCCCAAACTGTTGGAAATGATCCCCTGAAAGGTTTTTCTGTGGAAACAGATGGGTTTTTATCATCGGAAACAGAATTAGCCCTCGAGGTCTGGACAACTTTTTTTGAAAAAATCCCTAAGCCGCGCGGTCACAATTTCTGCTAAAAATCTGACGTTCTGCAATTCACTCAAAAATGTTGGCAAACTGTTGCAAGTGATCCCCTGAAATGTTTTTCGGTGGAAACAGATGGTTTTTTATCATCGGAAACAGAATTAGCCCTCGACCTCTGAACAACTTTTTTTGAAAAAATCCCTAAGGCGCGCGGTCACAATTTCTGCTAAAAATCTGACGTTCTGCAATTCACTCAAAAATGTTGGCAAACTGTTGCAAGTGATCCCCTGAAATGTTTTTTGGTGGAAACAGATGGGTTTTTATCATCGGAAACAGAATGAGTCCTCGACGTCTGAACAACTTTTTTTGAAAAAATCCCTAAGCCGCGCGGTCACAATTTCTGCTAAAAATCTGACGTTCTGCAGTTCACTCAAAAATGATCCCAAACTGTTGCAAATGATCCCCTGAAAGGTTTTTCTGTGGAAACAGATGGGTTTTTATCATCGGAAACAGAATTAGCCCTCGAGGTCTGAACAACTTTTTTTGAAAAAATCCCTAAGCCGCGCGGTCACAATTTCTGCTAAAAATCTGACGTTCTGAAATTCACTCAAAAATGTTGGCAAACTGTTGCAAGTGATCCCCTGAAATGTTTTTCGGTGGAAACAGATGCGTTTTTATCATTGGAAACAGAATTAGCCCTCGACGTCTGAACAACTTTTTTTGAAAAAATCCCATAGCCGCGCGGTCACAATTTCTGCTAAAAATCTGACGTTCTGCTCTTCCCTCAAAAATGTTGGCAAAGTGTTGCAAGTGATCCCCTGAAATGTTTTTCGGTGTAAACAGATGGGTTTTTATCATCGGAAACAGAATTAGCCCTCGACGTCTGAACAACTTTTTTTGAAAAAATCCCTAACCCGCGCGGTCACAATTTTTGCTAAAAATCTGACGTTCTGCAATTCACTCAAAAATGTTGGCAAACTGTTGCAAGTGATCCCCTGAAATGTTTTTCGGTGGAAACAGATGGTTTTTTATCATCGGAAACAGAATTAGCCCTCGACGTCTGAACAACTTTTTTTGAAAAAATCCCTAAGCCGTGCGGTCACAATTTCTGCTAAAAATCTGACGTTCTGCAGTTCACTCAAAAATGGTCCCAAACTGTTGCAAATGATCCCCTGAAATGTTTTTCGTTGGAAACAGATGGGTTTTTATCACCGGAAACAGAGTTAGCCCTCGACGTCTGAACAACTTTTTTTGAAAAAATCCCTAAGCCGCGCGGTCACAATTTCTGCTAAAAATCTGACGTTCTGCAATTCGTTCAAAAATGGTCCCAAACTGTTGCAAACGATCCCCTGAAAGGTTTTTCGGTGGAAACAGATGGGTTTTTATCATCGGAAACAGAATTAGCCCTCGACGTCTGAACAACTTTTTTTGAAAAAATCCCTAAGCCGCGCGGTCACAATTTCTGCTAAAAATCTGACGTTCTGCAATTCACTCAAAAATGTTGGCAAACTGTTGCAAGTGATCCCCTGAAATGTTTTTCGGTGGAAATAGATGGGTTTTTATCATCGGAAACAGAATTAGCCCTCGACGTCTGAACAACTTTTTTTGAAAAAATCCCTAAGCCGCGCGGTCACAATTTCTGCTAAAAATCTGACGTTCTGCAGTTCACTCAAAAATGGTCCCAAACTGTTGCAAATGATCCCCTGAAAGGTTTTCTGTGGAAACAGATGGGTTTTTATCATCGGAAACAGAATTAGCCATCGACGTCTGAACAACTTTTTTTGAAAAAATCCCTAAGCCGCGCGGTCACAATTTCTGCTAAAAATCTGACGTTCTGCAGTTCACTCAAAAATGGTCCCAAACTGTTGGAAATGATCCCCTGAAAGGTTTTTCTGTGGAAACAGATGGGTTTTTATCATCGGAAACAGAATTAGCCCTCGAGGTCTGGACAACTTTTTTTGAAAAAATCCCTAAGCCGCGCGGTCACAATTTCTGCTAAAAATCTGACGTTCTGCAATTCACTCAAAAATGTTGGCAAACTGTTGCAAGTGATCCCCTGAAATGTTTTTCGGTGGAAACAGATGGTTTTTTATCATCGGAAACAGAATTAGCCCTCGACCTCTGAACAACTTTTTTTGAAAAAATCCCTAAGGCGCGCGGTCACAATTTCTGCTAAAAATCTGACGTTCTGCAATTCACTCAAAAATGTTGGCAAACTGTTGCAAGTGATCCCCTGAAATGTTTTTTGGTGGAAACAGATGGGTTTTTATCATCGGAAACAGAATGAGTCCTCGACGTCTGAACAACTTTTTTTGAAAAAATCCCTAAGCCGCGCGGTCACAATTTCTGCTAAAAATCTGACGTTCTGCAGTTCACTCAAAAATGATCCCAAACTGTTGCAAATGATCCCCTGAAAGGTTTTTCTGTGGAAACAGATGGGTTTTTATCATCGGAAACAGAATTAGCCCTCGAGGTCTGGACAACTTTTTTTGAAAAAATCCCTAAGCCGCGCGGTCACAATTTCTGCTTAAAATCTGACGTTCTGCAATTCACTCAAAAATGTTGGCAAACTGTTGCAAGTGATCCCCTGAAATGTTTTTCGGTGGAAATAGATGGGTTTTTATCATCGGAAACAGAATTAGCCCTCGACGTCTGAAAAACTTTTTTTGAAAAAATCCCTAAGCCGCGCGGTCACAATTTCTGCTAAAAATCTGACGTTCTGCAGTTCACTCAAAAATGTTGGCAAACTGTTGCAAGTGATCCCCTGAAATGTTTTTCGGTGGAAATAGATGGGTTTTTATCATCGGAAACAGAATTAGCCCTCGACGTCTGAACAACTTTTTTTGAAAAAATCCCTAAGCCGCGCGGTCACAATTTCTGCTAAAAATCTGACGTTCTGCAGTTCACTCAAAAATGGTCCCAAACTGTTGCAAATGATCCCCTGAAAGGTTTTCTGTGGAAACAGATGGGGTTTTATCATCGGAAACAGTATTAGCCCTCGAGGTCTGGACAACTTTTTTTGAAAAAATCCCTAAGCCGCGCGGTCACAATTTCTGCTAAAAATCTGACGTTCTGCAATTCACTCAATAATGTTGGCAAAGTGTTGCAAGTGATCCCCTGAAATGTTTTTCGGTGGAAACAGATGGGTTTTTATCATCGGAAACAGAATTAGCCCTCGACGTCTGAACAACTTTTTTTGAAAAAATCCCTAACCCACGCGGTCACAATTTTTGCTAAAAATCTGACGTTCTGCAATTCACTCAAAAATGTTGGCAAACTGTTGCAAGTGATCCCCTGAAATGTTTTTCGGTGGAAACAGATGGGTTTTTATCATCGGAAACAGAATTAGCCATCGACGTCTGAACAACTTTTTTTGAAAAAATCCCTAAGCCGCGCGGTCACAATTTCTGCTAAAAATCTGACGTTCTGCAGTTCACTCAAAAATGTTGGCAAACTGTTGCAAGTGATCCCCTGAAATGTTTTTCTGTGGAAACAGATCGGTTTTTATCATCGGAAACAGAATTAGCCCTCGACGTCTGAACAACTTTTTTTGAAAAAATCCCTAAGCCGCGCGGTCACAATTTCTGCTAAAAATCTGACGTTCTGCAATTCACTCAAAAATGTTGGCAAACTGTTGCAAGTGATCCCCTGAAATGTTTTTCGGTGGAAACAGATGCGTTTTTATCATTGGAAACAGAATTAGCCCTCGACGTCTGAACAACTTTTTTTGAAAAAATCCCATAGCCGCGCGGTCACAATTTCTGCTAAAAATCTGACGTTCTGCACTTCCCTCAAAAATGTTGGCAAAGTGTTGCAAGTGATCCCCTGAAATGTTTTTCGGTGTAAACAGATGGGTTTTTATCATCGGAAACAGAATTAGCCCTCGACGTCTGAACAACTTTTTTTGAAAAAATCCCTAACCCGCGCGGTCACAATTTTTGCTAAAAATCTGACGTTCTGCAATTCACTCAAAAATGTTGGCAAACTGTTGCAAGTGATCCCCTGAAATGTTTTTTGGTGGAAACAGATGGGTTTTTATCATCGGAAACAGAATGAGTCCTCGACGTCTGAACAACTTTTTTTGAAAAAATCCCTAAGCCGCGCGGTCACAATTTCTGCTAAAAATCTGACGTTCTGCAGTTCACTCAAAAATGATCCCAAACTGTTGCAAATGATCCCCTGAAAGGTTTTTCTGTGGAAACAGATGGGTTTTTATCATCGGAAACAGAATTAGCCCTCGAGGTCTGGACAACTTTTTTTGAAAAAATCCCTAAGCCGCGCGGTCACAATTTCTGCTTAAAATCTGACGTTCTGCAATTCACTCAAAAATGTTGGCAAACTGTTGCAAGTGATCCCCTGAAATGTTTTTCGGTGGAAATAGATGGGTTTTTATCATCGGAAACAGAATTAGCCCTCGACGTCTGAACAACTTTTTTTGAAAAAATCCCTAAGGCGCGCGGTCACAATTTCAGCAAAAATCTGACGTTCTGCAGTTCACTCAAAAATGTTGGCAAACTGTTGCAAGTGATCCCCTGAAATGTTTTTCTGTGGAAACAGATCGGTTTTTATCATCGGAAACAGAATTAGCCCTCGATGTCTGAACAACTTTTTTTTAAAAAATCCCTAAGGTCACAATTTCAGCAAAAATCTGACGTTCTGCAATTCACTCAAAAATGTTGGCAAACTGTTGCAAGTGATCCCCTGAAATGTTTTTCTGTGGAAACAGATCGGTTTTTATCATCGGAAACAGAATTAGCCCTCGACGTCTGAACAACTTTTTTTGAAAAAATCCCTAAGCCGCGCGGTCACAATTTCTGCTAAAAATCTGACGTTCTGCAATTCACTCAAAAATGTTGGCAAACTGTTGCAAGTGATCCCCTGAAATGTTTTTCGGTGGAAACAGATGCGTTTTTATCATTGGAAACAGAATTAGCCCTCGACGTCTGAACAACTTTTTTTGAAAAAATCCCATAGCCGCGCGGTCACAATTTCTGCTAAAAATCTGACGTTCTGCACTTCCCTCAAAAATGTTGGCAAAGTGTTGCAAGTGATCCCCTGAAATGTTTTTCGGTGTAAACAGATGGGTTTTTATCATCGGAAACAGAATTAGCCCTCGACGTCTGAACAACTTTTTTTGAAAAAATCCCTAACCCGCGCGGTCACAATTTTTGCTAAAAATCTGACGTTCTGCAATTCACTCAAAAATGTTGGCAAACTGTTGCAAGTGATCCCCTGAAATGTTTTTCGGTGGAAACAGATGGTTTTTTATCATCGGAAACAGAATTAGCCCTCGACGTCTGAACAACTTTTTTTGAAAAAATCCCTAAGCCGTGCGGTCACAATTTCTGCTAAAAATCTGACGTTCTGCAGTTCACTCAAAAATGGTCCCAAACTGTTGCAAATGATCCCCTGAAATGTTTTTCGTTGGAAACAGATGGGTTTTTATCACCGGAAACAGAGTTAGCCCTCGACGTCTGAACAACTTTTTTTGAAAAAATCCCTAAGCCGCGCGGTCACAATTTCTGCTAAAAATCTGACGTTCTGCAATTCGTTCAAAAATGGTCCCAAACTGTTGCAAACGATCCCCTGAAAGGTTTTTCGGTGGAAACAGATGGGTTTTTATCATCGGAAACAGAATTAGCCCTCGACGTCTGAACAACTTTTTTTGAAAAAATCCCTAAGCCGCGCGGTCACAATTTCTGCTAAAAATCTGACGTTCTGCAATTCACTCAAAAATGTTGGCAAACTGTTGCAAGTGATCCCCTGAAATGTTTTTCGGTGGAAATAGATGGGTTTTTATCATCGGAAACAGAATTAGCCCTCGACGTCTGAACAACTTTTTTTGAAAAAATCCCTAAGCCGCGCGGTCACAATTTCTGCTAAAAATCTGACGTTCTGCAGTTCACTCAAAAATGGTCCCAAACTGTTGCAAATGATCCCCTGAAAGGTTTTCTGTGGAAACAGATGGGTTTTTATCATCGGAAACAGAATTAGCCATCGACGTCTGAACAACTTTTTTTGAAAAAATCCCTAAGCCGCGCGGTCACAATTTCTGCTAAAAATCTGACGTTCTGCAGTTCACTCAAAAATGGTCCCAAACTGTTGGAAATGATCCCCTGAAAGGTTTTTCTGTGGAAACAGATGGGTTTTTATCATCGGAAACAGAATTAGCCCTCGAGGTCTGGACAACTTTTTTTGAAAAAATCCCTAAGCCGCGCGGTCACAATTTCTGCTAAAAATCTGACGTTCTGCAATTCACTCAAAAATGTTGGCAAACTGTTGCAAGTGATACCCTGAAATGTTTTTTGGTGAAAATAGATCGGTTTTTATAATCGGAAACAGAATTAGCCCTCGACGTCTGAACACCTTTTTTTGAAAAAATCCCTCAGCCGCGCGGTCACAATTTCTGCTAAAAATCTGACGTTCTGCAATTCCCTCAAAAATGTTGGCAAAGTGTTGCAAGTGATCCCCTGAAATGTTTTTCGGTGGAAACAGATGGGTTTTTATCATCGGAAACAGAATTAGCCCTCGACGTCTGAACAACTTTTTTTGAAAAAATCCCTAACCCACGCGGTCACAATTTTTGCTAAAAATCTGACGTTCTGCAATTCACTCAAAAATGTTGGCAAACTGTTGCAAGTGATCCCCTGAAATGTTTTTCGGTGGAAACTGATGGGTTTTTAGCATCGGAAACATAATTAGCCATCGACGTCTGAACAACTTTTTTTGAAAAAATCCCTAAGCCGCGCGGTCACAATTTCTGCTAAAAATCTGACTTTCTGCAGTTCACTCAAAAATGTTGGCAAACTGTTGCAAGTGATCCCCTGAAATGTTTTTCTGTGGAAACAGATCGGTTTTTATCATCGGAAACAGAATTAGCCCGCGACGTCTGAACAACTTTTTTTGAAAAAATCCCTAAGCCGCGCGGTCACAATTTCTGCTAAAAATCTGACGTTCTGCAATTCACTCAAAAATGTTGGCAAACTGTTGCAAGTGATCCCCTGAAATGTTTTTCGGTGGAAACAGATGTGTTTTTATCATTGGAAACAGAATTAGCCCTCGACGTCTGAACAACTTTTTTTGAAAAAATCCCATAGCCGCGCGGTCACAATTTCTGCTAAAAATCTGACGTTCTGCAATTCCCTCAAAAATGTTGGCAAAGTGTTGCAAGTGATCCCCTGAAATGTTTTTCGGTGTAAACAGATGGGTTTTTATCATCGGAAACAGAATTAGCCCTCGACGTCTGAACAACTTTTTTTGAAAAAATCCCTAACCCGCGCGGTCACAATTTTTGCTAAAAATCTGACGTTCTGCAATTCACTCAAAAATGTTGGCAAACTGTTGCAAGTGATCCCCTGAAATGTTTTTCGGTGGAAACAGATGGTTTTTTTATCATCGGAAACAGAATTAGCCCTCGACGTCTGAACAACTTTTTTTGAAAAAATCCCTAAGGCGCGCGGTCACAATTTCTGCTAAAAATCTGACGTTCTGCAATTCACTCAAAAATGTTGGCAAACTGTTGCAAGTGATCCCCTGAAATGTTTTTTGGTGGAAACAGATGGGTTTTTATCATCGGAAACAGAATGAGTCCTCGACGTCTGAACAACTTTTTTTGAAAAAATCCCTAAGCCGCGCGGTCACAATTTCTGCTAAAAATCTGACGTTCTGCAGTTCACTCAAAAATGATCCCAAACTGTTGCAAATGATCCCCTGAAAGGTTTTTCTGTGGAAACAGATGGGTTTTTATCATCGGAAACAGAATTAGCCCTCGAGGTCTGGACAACTTTTTTTGAAAAAATCCCTAAGCCGCGCGGTCACAATTTCTGCTAAAAATCTGACGTTCTGCAATTCACTCAATAATGTTGGCAAAGTGTTGCAAGTGATCCCCTGAAATGTTTTTCGGTGGAAACAGATGGGTTTTTATCATCGGAAACAGAATTAGCCCTCGACGTCTGAACAACTTTTTTTGAAAAAATCCCTAACCCACGCGGTCACAATTTTTGCTAAAAATCTGACGTTCTGCAATTCACTCAAAAATGTTGGCAAACTGTTGCAAGTGATCCCCTGAAATGTTTTTCGGTGGAAACTGATGGGTTTTTATCATCGGAAACAGAATTAGCCATCGACGTCTGAACAACTTTTTTTGAAAAAATCCCTAAGCCGCGCGGTCACAATTTCTGCTAAAAATCTGACGTTCTGCAGTTCACTCAAAAATGTTGGCAAACTGTTGCAAGTGATCCCCTGAAATGTTTTTCTGTGGAAACAGATCGGTTTTTATCATCGGAAACAGAATTAGCCCTCGACGTCTGAACAACTTTTTTTGAAAAAATCCCTAAGCCGCGCGGTCACAATTTCTGCTAAAAATCTGACGTTCTGCAATTCACTCAAAAATGTTGGCAAACTGTTGCAAGTGATCCCCTGAAATGTTTTTCGGTGGAAACAGATGCGTTTTTATCATTGGAAACAGAATTAGCCCTCGACGTCTGAACAACTTTTTTTGAAAAAATCCCATAGCCGCGCGGTCACAATTTCTGCTAAAAATCTGACGTTCTGCACTTCCCTCAAAAATGTTGGCAAAGTGTTGCAAGTGATCCCCTGAAATGTTTTTCGGTGTAAACAGATGGGTTTTTATCATCGGAAACAGAATTAGCCCTCGACGTCTGAACAACTTTTTTTGAAAAAATCCCTAACCCGCGCGGTCACAATTTTTGCTAAAAATCTGACGTTCTGCAATTCACTCAAAAATGTTGGCAAACTGTTGCAAGTGATCCCCTGAAATGTTTTTCGGTGGAAACAGATGGTTTTTTATCATCGGAAACAGAATTAGCCCTCGACGTCTGAACAACTTTTTTTGAAAAAATCCCTAAGCCGTGCGGTCACAATTTCTGCTAAAAATCTGACGTTCTGCAGTTCACTCAAAAATGGTCCCAAACTGTTGCAAATGATCCCCTGAAATGTTTTTCGTTGGAAACAGATGGGTTTTTATCACCGGAAACAGAGTTAGCCCTCGACGTCTGAACAACTTTTTTTGAAAAAATCCCTAAGCCGCGCGGTCACAATTTCTGCTAAAAATCTGACGTTCTGCAATTCGTTCAAAAATGGTCCCAAACTGTTGCAAACGATCCCCTGAAAGGTTTTTCGGTGGAAACAGATGGGTTTTTATCATCGGAAACAGAATTAGCCCTCGACGTCTGAACAACTTTTTTTGAAAAAATCCCTAAGCCGCGCGGTCACAATTTCTGCTAAAAATCTGACGTTCTGCAATTCACTCAAAAATGTTGGCAAACTGTTGCAAGTGATCCCCTGAAATGTTTTTCGGTGGAAATAGATGGGTTTTTATCATCGGAAACAGAATTAGCCCTCGACGTCTGAACAACTTTTTTTGAAAAAATCCCTAAGCCGCGCGGTCACAATTTCTGCTAAAAATCTGACGTTCTGCAGTTCACTCAAAAATGGTCCCAAACTGTTGCAAATGATCCCCTGAAAGGTTTTCTGTGGAAACAGATGGGTTTTTATCATCGGAAACAGAATTAGCCATCGACGTCTGAACAACTTTTTTTGAAAAAATCCCTAAGCCGCGCGGTCACAATTTCTGCTAAAAATCTGACGTTCTGCAGTTCACTCAAAAATGGTCCCAAACTGTTGGAAATGATCCCCTGAAAGGTTTTTCTGTGGAAACAGATGGGTTTTTATCATCGGAAACAGAATTAGCCCTCGAGGTCTGGACAACTTTTTTTGAAAAAATCCCTAAGCCGCGCGGTCACAATTTCTGCTAAAAATCTGACGTTCTGCAATTCACTCAAAAATGTTGGCAAACTGTTGCAAGTGATACCCTGAAATGTTTTTTGGTGAAAATAGATCGGTTTTTATAATCGGAAACAGA
Source organism: Podarcis bocagei (assembly GCF_964188305.1). Taxonomy (NCBI): domain Eukaryota; kingdom Metazoa; phylum Chordata; class Lepidosauria; order Squamata; family Lacertidae; genus Podarcis; species Podarcis bocagei. Next base: position 200,025 of record NW_027670320.1, read on the forward strand.
ATTAGCCCTCGACGTCTGAACACCTTTTTTTGAAAAAATCCCTCAGCCGCGCGGTCACAATTTCTGCTAAAAATCTGACGTTCTGCAATTCCCTCAAAAATGTTGGCAAAGTGTTGCAAGTGATCCCCTGAAATGTTTTTCGGTGGAAACAGATGGGTTTTTATCATCGGAAACAGAATTAGCCCTCGACGTCTGAACAACTTTTTTTGAAAAAATCCCTAACCCACGCGGTCACAATTTTTGCTAAAAATCTGACGTTCTGCAATTCACTCAAAAATGTTGGCAAACTGTTGCAAGTGATCCCCTGAAATGTTTTTCGGTGGAAACTGATGGGTTTTTAGCATCGGAAACATAATTAGCCATCGACGTCTGAACAACTTTTTTTGAAAAAATCCCTAAGCCGCGCGGTCACAATTTCTGCTAAAAATCTGACTTTCTGCAGTTCACTCAAAAATGTTGGCAAACTGTTGCAAGTGATCCCCTGAAATGTTTTTCTGTGGAAACAGATCGGTTTTTATCATCGGAAACAGAATTAGCCCGCGACGTCTGAACAACTTTTTTTGAAAAAATCCCTAAGCCGCGCGGTCACAATTTCTGCTAAAAATCTGACGTTCTGCAATTCACTCAAAAATGTTGGCAAACTGTTGCAAGTGATCCCCTGAAATGTTTTTCGGTGGAAACAGATGTGTTTTTATCATTGGAAACAGAATTAGCCCTCGACGTCTGAACAACTTTTTTTGAAAAAATCCCATAGCCGCGCGGTCACAATTTCTGCTAAAAATCTGACGTTCTGCAATTCCCTCAAAAATGTTGGCAAAGTGTTGCAAGTGATCCCCTGAAATGTTTTTCGGTGTAAACAGATGGGTTTTTATCATCGGAAACAGAATTAGCCCTCGACGTCTGAACAACTTTTTTTGAAAAAATCCCTAACCCGCGCGGTCACAATTTTTGCTAAAAATCTGACGTTCTGCAATTCACTCAAAAATGTTGGCAAACTGTTGCAAGTGATCCCCTGAAATGTTTTTCGGTGGAAACAGATGGTTTTTTTATCATCGGAAACAGAATTAGCCCTCGACGTCTGAACAACTTTTTTTGAAAAAATCCCTAAGGCGCGCGGTCACAATTTCTGCTAAAAATCTGACGTTCTGCAATTCACTCAAAAATGTTGGCAAACTGTTGCAAGTGATCCCCTGAAATGTTTTTTGGTGGAAACAGATGGGTTTTTATCATCGGAAACAGAATGAGTCCTCGACGTCTGAACAACTTTTTTTGAAAAAATCCCTAAGCCGCGCGGTCACAATTTCTGCTAAAAATCTGACGTTCTGCAGTTCACTCAAAAATGATCCCAAACTGTTGCAAATGATCCCCTGAAAGGTTTTTCTGTGGAAACAGATGGGTTTTTATCATCGGAAACAGAATTAGCCCTCGAGGTCTGGACAACTTTTTTTGAAAAAATCCCTAACCCGCGCGGTCACAATTTCTGCTTAAAATCTGACGTTCTGCAATTCACTCAATAATGTTGGCAAAGTGTTGCAAGTGATCCCCTGAAATGTTTTTCGGTGGAAACAGATGGGTTTTTATCATCGGAAACAGAATTAGCCCTCGACGTCTGAACAACTTTTTTTGAAAAAATCCCTAAGCCGCGCGGTCACAATTTCTGCTAAAAATCTGACGTTCTGCAGTTCACTCAAAAATGTTGGCAAACTGTTGCAAGTGATCCCCTGAAATGTTTTTCTGTGGAAACAGATCGGTTTTTATCATCGGAAACAGAATTAGCCCTCGACGTCTGAACAACTTTTTTTGAAAAAATCCCTAAGCCGCGCGGTCACAATTTCTGCTAAAAATCTGACGTTCTGCAATTCACTCAAAAATGTTGGCAAACTGTTGCAAGTGATCCCCTGAAATGTTTTTCGGTGGAAACAGATGCGCTTTTATCATTGGAAACAGAATTAGCCCTCGACGTCTGAACAACTTTTTTTGAAAAAATCCCATAGCCGCGCGGTCACAATTTCTGCTAAAAATCTGACGTTCTGCAATTCCCTCAAAAATGTTGGCAAAGTGTTGCAAGTGATCCCCTGAAATGTTTTTCGGTGTAAACAGATGGGTTTTTATCATCGGAAACAGAATTAGCCCTCGACGTCTGAACAACTTTTTTTGAAAAAATCCCTAACCCGCGCGGTCACAATTTTTGCTAAAAATCTGACGTTCTGCAATTCACTCAAAAATGTTGGCAAACTGTTGCAAGTGATCCCCTGAAATGTTTTTTGGTGGAAACAGATGGGTTTTTATCATCGGAAACAGAATGAGTCCTCGACGTCTGAACAACTTTCTTTGAAAAAATCCCTAAGCCGCGCGGTCACAATTTCTGCTAAAAATCTGACGTTCTGCAGTTCACTCAAAAATGATCCCAAACTGTTGCAAATGATCCCCTGAAAGGTTTTTCTGTGGAAACAGATGGGTTTTTATCATCGGAAACAGAATTAGCCCTCGAGGTCTGGACAACTTTTTTTGAAAAAATCCCTAAGCCGCGCGGTCACAATTTCTGCTAAAAATCTGACGTTCTGCAATTCACTCAAAAATGTTGGCAAACTGTTGCAAGTGATCCCCTGAAATGTTTTTCGGTGGAAATAGATGGGTTTTTATCATCGGAAACAGAATTAGCCCTCGACGTCTGAACAACTTTTTTTGAAAAAATCCCTAAGCCGCGCGGTCACAATTTCTGCTAAAAATCTGACGTTCTGCAGTTCACTCAAAAATAGTCCCAAACTGTTGCAAATGATCCCCTGAAAGGTTTTCTGTGGAAACAGATGGGTTTTTATCATCGGAAACAGTATTAGCCCTCGAGGTCTGGACAACTTTTTTTGAAAAAATCCCTAACCCGCGCGGTCACAATTTCTGCTAAAAATCTGACGTTCTGCAATTCACTCAATAATGTTGGCAAAGTGTTGCAAGTGATCCCCTGAAATGTTTTTCGGTGGAAACAGATGGGTTTTTATCATCGGAAACAGAATTACCCCTCCGCGTCTGAACAACTTTTTTTGAAAAAATCCCTAACCCACGCGGTCAAAATTTTTCCTAAAAATCTGACGTTCTGCAATTCACTCAAAAATGTTGGCAAACTGTTGCAAGTGATCCCCTGAAATGTTTTTCGGTGGAAACAGATGGGTTTTTATCATCGGAAACAGAATTAGCCATCGACGTCTGAACAACTTTTTTTGAAAAAATCCCTAAGCCGCGCGGTCACAATTTCTGCTAAAAATCTGACGTTCTGCAGTTCACTCAAAAATGTTGGCAAACTGTTGCAAGTGATCCCCTGAAATGTTTTTCGGTGTAAACAGATGGGTTTTTATCATCGGAAACACAATTAGCCCTTGACGTCTGAACAACTTTTTTTGAAAAAATCCCTAACCCGCGCGGTCACAATTTTTGCTAAAAATCTGACGTTCTGCAATTCACTCAAAAATGTTGGCAAACTGTTGCAAGTGATCCCCTGAAATGTTTTTCGGTGGAAACAGATGGTTTTTTATCATCGGAAACAGAATTAGCCCTCGACGTCTGAACAACTTTTTTTGAAAAAATCCCTAACCCGCGCGGTCACAATTTCTGCTAAAAATCTGACGTTCTGCAATTCACTCAATAATGTTGGCAAAGTGTTGCAAGTGATCCCCTGAAATGTTTTTCGGTGGAAACAGATGGGTTTTTATCATCGGAAACAGAATTAGCCCTCGACGTCTGAACAACTTTTTTTGAAAAAATCCCTAACCCGCGCGGTCACAATTTTTGCTAAAAATCTGACGTTCTGCAATTCACTCAAAAATGTTGGCAAACTGTTGCAAGTGATCCCCTGAAATGTTTTTCGGTGGAAACTGATGGGTTTTTATCATCGGAAACAGAATTAGCCATCGACGTCTGAACAACTTTTTTTGAAAAAATCCCTAAGCCGCGCGGTCACAATTTCTGCTAAAAATCTGACGTTCTGCAGTTCACTCAAAAATGTTGGCAAACTGTTGCAAGTGATCCCCTGAAATGTTTTTCGGTGTAAACAGATGGGTTTTTATCATCGGAAACAGAATTAGCCCTCGACGTCTGAACAACTTTTTTTGAAAAAATCCCTAACCCGCGCGGTCACAATTTTTGCTAAAAATCTGACGTTCTGCAATTCACTCAAAAATGTTGGCAAACTGTTGCAAGTGATCCCCTGAAATGTTTTTCGGTGGAAACAGATGGTTTTTTATCATCGGAAACAGAATTAGCCCTCGACGTCTGAACAACTTTTTTTGAAAAAATCCCTAAGGCGCGCGGTCACAATTTCTGCTAAAAATCTGACGTTCTGCAATTCACTCAAAAATGTTGGCAAACTGTTGCAAGTGATCCCCTGAAATGTTTTTTGGTGGAAACAGATGGGTTTTTATCATCGGAAACAGAATGAGTCCTCGACGTCTGAACAACTTTTTTTGAAAAAATCCCTAAGCCGCGCGGTCACAATTTCTGCTAAAAATCTGAGGTTCTGCAGTTCACTCAAAAATGATCCCAAACTGTTGCAAATGATCCCCTGAAAGGTTTTTCTGTGGAAACAGATGGGTTTTTATCATCGGAAACAGAATTAGCCCTCGAGGTCTGGACAACTTTTTTTGAAAAAATCCCTAAGCCGCGCGGTCACAATTTCTGCTTAAAATCTGACGTTCTGCAATTCACTCAAAAATGTTGGCAAACTGTTGCAAGTGATCCCCTGAAATGTTTTTCGGTGGAAATAGATGGGTTTTTATCATCGGAAACAGAATTAGCCCTCGACGTCTGAACAACTTTTTTTGAAAAAATCCCTAAGCCGCGCGGTCACAATTTCTGCTAAAAATCTGACGTTCTGCAGTTCACTCAAAAATGGTCCCAAACTGTTGCAAATGATCCCCTGAAAGGTTTTCTGTGGAAACAGATGGGTTTTTATCATCGGAAACAGAATTAGCCCTCGAGGTCTGGACAACTTTTTTTGAAAAAATCCCTAACCCGCGCGGTCACAATTTCTGCTAAAAATCTGACGTTCTGCAATTCACTCAAAAATGTTGGCAAACTGTTGCAAGTGATCCCCTGAAATGTTTTTCGGTGGAAACAGATGCGTTTTTATCATTGGAAACAGAATTAGCCCTCGACGTCTGAACAACTTTTTTTGAAAAAATCCCATAGCCGCGCGGTCACAATTTCTGCTAAAAATCTGACGTTCTGCAATTCCCTCAAAAATGTTGGCAAAGTGTTGCAAGTGATCCCCTGAAATGTTTTTCGGTGTAAACAGATGGGTTTTTATCATCGGAAACAGAATTAGCCCTCGACGTCTGAACAACTTTTTTTGAAAAAATCCCTAACCCGCGCGGTCACAATTTTTGCTAAAAATCTGACGTTCTGCAATTCACTCAAAAATGTTGGCAAACTGTTGCAAGTGATCCCCTGAAATGTTTTTTGGTGGAAACAGATGGGTTTTTATCATCGGAAACAGAATGAGTCCTCGACGTCTGAACAACTTTTTTTGAAAAAATCCCTAAGCCGCGCGGTCACAATTTTTGCTAAAAATCTGACGTTCTGCAATTCACTCAAAAATGTTGGCAAACTGTTGCAAGTGATCCCCTGAAAGGTTTTTCGGTGGAAACTGATGGGTTTTTATCATCGGAAACAGAATTAGCCATCGACGTCTGAACAACTTTTTTTGAAAAAATCCCTAAGGCGCGCGGTCACAATTTCTGCTAAAAATCTGACGTTCTGCAATTCACTCAAAAATGTTGGCAAACTGTTGCAAGTGATCCCCTGAAATGTTTTTTGGTGGAAACAGATGGGTTTTTATCATCGGAAACAGAATGAGTCCTCGACGTCTGAACAACTTTTTTTGAAAAAATCCCTAAGCCGCGCGGTCACAATTTCTGCTAAAAATCTGACGTTCTGCAGTTCACTCAAAAATGATCCCAAACTGTTGCAAATGATCCCCTGAAAGGTTTTTCTGTGGAAACAGATGGGTTTTTATCATCGGAAACAGAATTAGCCCTCGAGGTCTGGACAACTTTTTTTGAAAAAATCCCTAAGCCGCGCGGTCACAATTTCTGCTTAAAATCTGACGTTCTGCAATTCACTCAAAAATGTTGGCAAACTGTTGCAAGTGATCCCCTGAAATGTTTTTCGGTGGAAATAGATGGGTTTTTATCATCGGAAACAGAATTAGCCCTCGACGTCTGAACAACTTTTTTTGAAAAAATCCCTAAGCCGCGCGGTCACAATTTCTGCTAAAAATCTGACGTTCTGCAGTTCACTCAAAAATGGTCCCAAACTGTTGCAAATGATCCCCTGAAAGGTTTTCTGTGGAAACAGATGGGTTTTTATCATCGGAAACAGAATTAGCCCTCGAGGTCTGGACAACTTTTTTTGAAAAAATCCCTAAGCCGCGCGGTCACAATTTCTGCTAAAAATCTGACGTTCTGCAATTCACTCAATAATGTTGGCAAAGTGTTGCAAGTGATCCCCTGAAATGTTTTTCGGTGGAAACAGATGGGTTTTTATCATCGGACACAGAATTAGCCATCGACGTCTGAACAACTTTTTTTGAAAAAATCCCTAAGCCGCGCGGTCACAATTTCTGCTAAAAATCTGACGTTCTGCAGTTCACTCAAAAATGTTGGCAAACTGTTGCAAGTGATCCCCTGAAATGTTTTTCGGTGTAAACAGATGGGTTTTTATCATCGGAAACAGAATTAGCCCTCGACGTCTGAACAACTTTTTTTGAAAAAATCCCTAACCCGCGCGGTCACAATTTTTGCTAAAAATCTGACGTTCTGCAATTCACTCAAAAATGTTGGCAAACTGTTGCAAGTGATCCCCTGAAATGTTTTTCGGTGGAAACAGATGGTTTTTTATCATCGGAAACAGAATTAGCCCTCGACGTCTGAACAACTTTTTTTGAAAAAATCCCTAAGGCGCGCGGTCACAATTTCTGCTAAAAATCTGACGTTCTGCAATTCACTCAAAAATGTTGGCAAACTGTTGCAAGTGATCCCCTGAAATGTTTTTTGGTGGAAACAGATGGGTTTTTATCATCGGAAACAGAATGAGTCCTCGACGTCTGAACAACTTTTTTTGAAAAAATCCCTAAGCCGCGCGGTCACAATTTCTGCTAAAAATCTGAGGTTCTGCAGTTCACTCAAAAATGATCCCAAACTGTTGCAAATGATCCCCTGAAAGGTTTTTCTGTGGAAACAGATGGGTTTTTATCATCGGAAACAGAATTAGCCCTCGAGGTCTGGACAACTTTTTTTGAAAAAATCCCTAAGCCGCGCGGTCACAATTTCTGCTTAAAATCTGACGTTCTGCAATTCACTCAAAAATGTTGGCAAACTGTTGCAAGTGATCCCCTGAAATGTTTTTCGGTGGAAATAGATGGGTTTTTATCATCGGAAACAGAATTAGCCCTCGACGTCTGAACAACTTTTTTTGAAAAAATCCCTAAGCCGCGCGGTCACAATTTCTGCTAAAAATCTGACGTTCTGCAGTTCACTCAAAAATGGTCCCAAACTGTTGCAAATGATCCCCTGAAAGGTTTTCTGTGGAAACAGATGGGTTTTTATCATCGGAAACAGAATTAGCCCTCGAGGTCTGGACAACTTTTTTTGAAAAAATCCCTAACCCGCGCGGTCACAATTTCTGCTAAAAATCTGACGTTCTGCAATTCACTCAAAAATGTTGGCAAACTGTTGCAAGTGATCCCCTGAAATGTTTTTCGGTGGAAACAGATGCGTTTTTATCATTGGAAACAGAATTAGCCCTCGACGTCTGAACAACTTTTTTTGAAAAAATCCCATAGCCGCGCGGTCACAATTTCTGCTAAAAATCTGACGTTCTGCAATTCCCTCAAAAATGTTGGCAAAGTGTTGCAAGTGATCCCCTGAAATGTTTTTCGGTGTAAACAGATGGGTTTTTATCATCGGAAACAGAATTAGCCCTCGACGTCTGAACAACTTTTTTTGAAAAAATCCCTAACCCGCGCGGTCACAATTTTTGCTAAAAATCTGACGTTCTGCAATTCACTCAAAAATGTTGGCAAACTGTTGCAAGTGATCCCCTGAAATGTTTTTTGGTGGAAACAGATGGGTTTTTATCATCGGAAACAGAATGAGTCCTCGACGTCTGAACAACTTTTTTTGAAAAAATCCCTAAGCCGCGCGGTCACAATTTTTGCTAAAAATCTGACGTTCTGCAATTCACTCAAAAATGTTGGCAAACTGTTGCAAGTGATCCCCTGAAAGGTTTTTCGGTGGAAACTGATGGGTTTTTATCATCGGAAACAGAATTAGCCATCGACGTCTGAACAACTTTTTTTGAAAAAATCCCTAAGGCGCGCGGTCACAATTTCTGCTAAAAATCTGACGTTCTGCAATTCACTCAAAAATGTTGGCAAACTGTTGCAAGTGATCCCCTGAAATGTTTTTTGGTGGAAACAGATGGGTTTTTATCATCGGAAACAGAATGAGTCCTCGACGTCTGAACAACTTTTTTTGAAAAAATCCCTAAGCCGCGCGGTCACAATTTCTGCTAAAAATCTGACGTTCTGCAGTTCACTCAAAAATGATCCCAAACTGTTGCAAATGATCCCCTGAAAGGTTTTTCTGTGGAAACAGATGGGTTTTTATCATCGGAAACAGAATTAGCCCTCGAGGTCTGGACAACTTTTTTTGAAAAAATCCCTAAGCCGCGCGGTCACAATTTCTGCTTAAAATCTGACGTTCTGCAATTCACTCAAAAATGTTGGCAAACTGTTGCAAGTGATCCCCTGAAATGTTTTTCGGTGGAAATAGATGGGTTTTTATCATCGGAAACAGAATTAGCCCTCGACGTCTGAACAACTTTTTTTGAAAAAATCCCTAAGCCGCGCGGTCACAATTTCTGCTAAAAATCTGACGTTCTGCAGTTCACTCAAAAATGGTCCCAAACTGTTGCAAATGATCCCCTGAAAGGTTTTCTGTGGAAACAGATGGGTTTTTATCATCGGAAACAGAATTAGCCCTCGAGGTCTGGACAACTTTTTTTGAAAAAATCCCTAAGCCGCGCGGTCACAATTTCTGCTAAAAATCTGACGTTCTGCAATTCACTCAATAATGTTGGCAAAGTGTTGCAAGTGATCCCCTGAAATGTTTTTCGGTGGAAACAGATGGGTTTTTATCATCGGAAACAGAATTAGCCATCGACGTCTGAACAACTTTTTTTGAAAAAATCCCTAAGCCGCGCGGTCACAATTTCTGCTAAAAATCTGACGTTCTGCAGTTCACTCAAAAATGTTGGCAAACTGTTGCAAGTGATCCCCTGAAATGTTTTTCGGTGTAAACAGATGGGTTTTTATCATCGGAAACAGAATTAGCCCTCGACGTCTGAACAACTTTTTTTGAAAAAATCCCTAACCCGCGCGGTCACAATTTTTGCTAAAAATCTGACGTTCTGCAATTCACTCAAAAATGTTGGCAAACTGTTGCAAGTGATCCCCTGAAATGTTTTTCGGTGGAAACAGATGGTTTTTTATCATCGGAAACAGAATTAGCCCTCGACGTCTGAACAACTTTTTTTGAAAAAATCCCTAAGGCGCGCGGTCACAATTTCTGCTAAAAATCTGACGTTCTGCAATTCACTCAAAAATGTTGGCAAACTGTTGCAAGTGATCCCCTGAAATGTTTTTTGGTGGAAACAGATGGGTTTTTATCATCGGAAACAGAATGAGTCCTCGACGTCTGAACAACTTTTTTTGAAAAAATCCCTAAGCCGCGCGGTCACAATTTCTGCTAAAAATCTGACGTTCTGCAGTTCACTCAAAAATGATCCCAAACTGTTGCAAATGATCCCCTGAAAGGTTTTTCTGTGGAAACAGATGGGTTTTTATCATCGGAAACAGAATTAGCCCTCGAGGTCTGGACAACTTTTTTTGAAAAAATCCCTAAGCCGCGCGGTCACAATTTCTGCTTAAAATCTGACGTTCTGCAATTCACTCAAAAATGTTGGCAAACTGTTGCAAGTGATCCCCTGAAATGTTTTTCGGTGGATATACATGGGTTTTTATCATCGGAAACAGAATTAGCCCTCGACGTCTGAACAACTTTTTTTGAAAAAATCCCTAAGCCGCGCGGTCACAATTTCTGCTAAAAATCTGACGTTCTGCAGTTCACTCAAAAATGGTCCCAAACTGTTGCAAATGATCCCCTGAAAGGTTTTCTGTGGAAACAGATGGGTTTTTATCATCGGAAACAGAATTAGCCCTCGAGGTCTGGACAACTTTTTTTGAAAAAATCCCTAACCCGCGCGGTCACAATTTCTGCTAAAAATCTGACGTTCTGCAATTCACTCAATAATGTTGGCAAAGTGTTGCAAGTGATCCCCTGAAATGTTTTTCGGTGGAAACAGATGGGTTTTTATCATCGGAAACAGAATTAGCCCTCGACGTCTGAACAACTTTTTTTGAAAAAATCCCTAACCCACGCGGTCACAATTTTTGCTAAAAATCTGACGTTCTGCAATTCACTCAAAAATGTTGGCAAACTGTTGCAAGTGATCCCCTGAAATGTTTTTCGGTGGAAACTGATGGGTTTTTATCATCGGAAACAGAATTAGCCATCGACGTCTGAACAACTTTTTTTGAAAAAATCCCTAAGCCGCGCGGTCACAATTTCTGCTAAAAATCTGACGTTCTGCAGTTCACTCAAAAATGTTGGCAAACTGTTGCAAGTGATCCCCTGAAATGTTTTTCTGTGGAAACAGATCGTTTTTATCATCGGAAACAGAATTAGCCCTCGACGTCTGAACAACTTTTTTTGAAAAAATCCCTAAGCCGCGCGGTCACAATTTCTGCTAAAAATCTGACGTTCTGCAATTCACTCAAAAATGTTGGCAAACTGTTGCAAGTGATCCCCTGAAATGTTTTTCGGTGGAAACAGATGCGTTTTTATCATTGGAAACAGAATTAGCCCTCGACGTCTGAACAACTTTTTTTGAAAAAATCCCATAGCCGCGCGGTCACAATTTCTGCTAAAAATCTGACGTTCTGCAATTCCCTCAAAAATGTTGGCAAAGTGTTGCAAGTGATCCCCTGAAATGTTTTTCGGTGTAAACAGATGGGTTTTTATCATCGGAAACAGAATTAGCCCTCGACGTCTGAACAACTTTTTTTGAAAAAATCCCTAACCCACGCGGTCACAATTTCTGCTAAAAATCTGACGTTCTGCAGTTCACTCAAAAATGGTCCCAAACTGTTGCAAATGATCCCCTGAAAGGTTTTCTGTGGAAACAGATGGGTTTTTATCATCGGAAACAGTATTAGCCCTCGAGGTCTGGACAACTTTTTTTGAAAAAATCCCTAAGCCGCGCGGTCACAATTTCTGCTAAAAATCTGACGTTCTGCAATTCACTCAATAATGTTGGCAAAGTGTTGCAAGTGATCCCCTGAAATGTTTTTCGGTGGAAACAGATGGGTTTTTATCATCGGAAACAGAATTAGCCCTCGACGTCTGAACAACTTTTTTTGAAAAAATCCCTAACCCACGCGGTCACAATTTTTGCTAAAAATCTGACGTTCTGCAATTCACTCAAAAATGTTGGCAAACTGTTGCAAGTGATCCCCTGAAATGTTTTTCGGTGGAAACTGATGGGTTTTTATCATCGGAAACAGAATTAGCCATCGACGTCTGAACAACTTTTTTTGAAAAAATCCCTAAGCCGCGCGGTCACAATTTCTGCTAAAAATCTGACGTTCTGCAGTTCACTCAAAAATGTTGGCAAACTGTTGCAAGTGATCCCCTGAAATGTTTTTCTGTGGAAACAGATCGGTTTTTATCATCGGAAACAGAATTAGCCCTCGACGTCTGAACAACTTTTTTTGAAAAAATCCCTAAGCCGCGCGGTCACAATTTCTGCTAAAAATCTGACGTTCTGCAATTCACTCAAAAATGTTGGCAAACTGTTGCAAGTGATCCCCTGAAATGTTTTTCGGTGGAAACAGATGCGTTTTTATCATTGGAAACAGAATTAGCCCTCGACGTCTGAACAACTTTTTTTGAAAAAATCCCATTACCGCGCGGTCACAATTTCTGCTAAAAATCTGACGTTCTGCAATTCCCTCAAAAATGTTGGCAAAGTGTTGCAAGTGATCCCCTGAAATGTTTTTCGGTGTAAACAGATGGGTTTTTATCATCGGAAACAGAATTAGCCCTCGAGGTCTGGACAACTTTTTTTGAAAAAATCCCTAAGCCGCGCGGTCACAATTTCTGCTAAAAATCTGACGTTCTGCAGTTCACTCAAAAATGATCCCAAACTGTTGCAAATGATCCCCTGAAAGGTTTTTCTGTGGAAACAGATGGGTTTTTATCATCGGAAACAGAATTAGCCCTCGAGGTCTGGACAACTTTTTTTGAAAAAATCCGTAAGCCGCGCGGTCACAATTTCTGCTTAAAATCTGACGTTCTGCAATTCACTCAAAAATGTTGGCAAACTGTTGCAAGTGATCCCCTGAAATGTTTTTCGGTGGAAATAGATGGGTTTTTATCATCGGAAACAGAATGAGTCCTCGACGTCTGAACAACTTTTTTTGAAAAAATCCCTAAGCCGCGCGGTCACAATTTCTGCTAAAAATCTGACGTTCTGCAGTTCACTCAAAAATGTTGGCAAACTGTTGCAAGTGATCCCCTGAAATGTTTTTCTGTGGAAACAGATCGGTTTTTATCATCGGAAACAGAATTAGCCCTCGACGTCTGAACAACTTTTTTTGAAAAAATCCCTAAGCCGCGCGGTCACAATTTCTGCTAAAAATCTGACGTTCTGCAATTCACTCAAAAATGTTGGCAAACTTTTGCAAGTGATCCCCTGAAATGTTTTTCGGTGGAAACAGATGGGTTTTTATCATCGGAAACAGAATGAGTCCTCGACGTCTGAACAACTTTTTTTGAAAAAATCCCTAAGCCGCGCGGTCACAATTTCTGCTAAAAATCTGACGTTCTGCAGTTCACTCAAAAATGATCCCAAACTGTTGCAAATGATCCCCTGAAAGGTTTTTCTGTGGAAACAGATGGGTTTTTATCATCGGAAACAGAATTAGCCCTCGAGGTCTGGACAACTTTTTTTGAAAAAATCCCGAAGCCGCGCGGTCACAATTTCTGCTTAAAATCTGACGTTCTGCAATTCACTCAAAAATGTTCGCAAACTGTTGCAAGTGATCCCCTGAAATGTTTTTCGGTGGAAATAGATGGGTTTTTATCATCGGAAACAGAATTAGCCCTCGACGTCTGAACAACTTTTTTTGAAAAAATCCCTAAGCCGCGCGGTCACAATTTTTGCTAAAAATCTGACGTTCTGCAATTCACTCAAAAATGTTGGCAAACTGTTGCAAGTGATCCCCTGAAATGTTTTTCGGTGGAAACTGATGGGTTTTTATCATCGGAAACAGAATTAGCCATCGACGTCTGAACAACTTTTTTTGAAAAAATCCCTAACCCGCGCGGTCACAATTTCTGCTAAAAATCTGACGTTCTGCAGTTCACTCAAAAATGTTGGCAAACTGTTGCAAGTGATCCCCTGAAATGTTTTTCTGTGGAAACAGATCGGTTTTTATCATCGGAAACAGAATTAGCCCTCGACGTCTGAACAACTTTTTTTGAAAAAATCCCTAAGGCGCGCGGTCACAATTTCTGCTAAAAATCTGACGTTCTGCAATTCACTCAAAAATGTTGGCAAACTGTTGCAAGTGATCCCCTGAAATGTTTTTTGGTGGAAACAGATGGGTTTTTATCATCGGAAACAGAATGAGTCCTCGACGTCTGAACAACTTTTTTTGAAAAAATCCCTAAGCCGCGCGGTCACAATTTCTGCTAAAAATCTGACGTTCTGCAGTTCACTCAAAAATGATCCCAAACTGTTGCAAATGATCCCCTGAAAGGTTTTTCTGTGGAAACAGATGGGTTTTTATCATCGGAAACAGAATTAGCCCTCGAGGTCTGGACAACTTTTTTTGAAAAAATCCCGAAGCCGCGCGGTCACAATTTCTGCTTAAAATCTGACGTTCTGCAATTCACTCAAAAATGTTCGCAAACTGTTGCAAGTGATCCCCTGAAATGTTTTTCGGTGGAAATAGATGGGTTTTTATCATCGGAAACAGAATTAGCCCTCGACGTCTGAACAACTTTTTTTGAAAAAATCCCTAAGCCGCGCGGTCACAATTTTTGCTAAAAATCTGACGTTCTGCAATTCACTCAAAAATGTTGGCAAACTGTTGCAAGTGATCCCCTGAAATGTTTTGCGGTGGAAACTGATGGGTTTTTATCATCGGAAACAGAATTAGCCATCGACGTCTGAACAACTTTTTTTGAAAAAATCCCTAAGCCGCGCGGTCACAATTTCTGCTAAAAATCTGACGTTCTGCAGTTCACTCAAAAATGTTGGCAAACTGTTGCAAGTGATCCCCTGAAATGTTTTTCGGTGTAAACAGATGGGTTTTTATCATCGGAAACAGAATTAGCCCTCGACGTCTGAACAACTTTTTTTGAAAAAATCCCTAACCCGCGCGGTCACAATTTTTGCTAAAAATCTGACGTTCTGCAATTCACTCAAAAATGTTGGCAAACTGTTGCAAGTGATCCCCTGAAATGTTTTTCGGTGGAAACAGATGGTTTTTTATCATCGGAAACATAATTAGCCCTCGACGTCTGAACAACTTTTTTTGAAAAAATCCCTAAGGCGCGCGGTCACAATTTCTGCTAAAAATCTGACGTTCTGCAATTCACTCAAAAATGTTGGCAAACTGTTGCAAGTGATCCCCTGAAATGTTTTTTGGTGGAAACAGATGGGTTTTTATCATCGGAAACAGAATGAGTCCTCGACGTCTGAACAACTTTTTTTGAAAAAATCCCTAAGCCGCGCGGTCACAATTTCTGCTAAAAATCTGAGGTTCTGCAGTTCACTCAAAAATGATCCCAAACTGTTGCAAATGATCCCCTGAAAGGTTTTTCTGTGGAAACAGATGGGTTTTTATCATCGGAAACAGAATTAGCCCTCGAGGTCTGGACAACTTTTTTTGAAAAAATCCCTAAGCCGCGCGGTCACAATTTCTGCTTAAAATCTGACGTTCTGCAATTCACTCAAAAATGTTGGCAAACTGTTGCAAGTGATCCCCTGAAATGTTTTTCGGTGGAAATAGATGGGTTTTTATCATCGGAAACAGAATTAGCCCTCGACGTCTGAACAACTTTTTTTGAAAAAATCCCTAAGCCGCGCGGTCACAATTTCTGCTAAAAATCTGACGTTCTGCAGTTCACTCAAAAATGGTCCCAAACTGTTGCAAATGATCCCCTGAAAGGTTTTCTGTGGAAACAGATGGGTTTTTATCATCGGAAACAGAATTAGCCCTCGAGGTCTGGACAACTTTTTTTGAAAAAATCCCTAACCCGCGCGGTCACAATTTCTGCTAAAAATCTGACGTTCTGCAATTCACTCAAAAATGTTGGCAAACTGTTGCAAGTGATCCCCTGAAATGTTTTTCGGTGGAAACAGATGCGTTTTTATCATTGGAAACAGAATTAGCCCTCGACGTCTGAACAACTTTTTTTGAAAAAATCCCATAGCCGCGCGGTCACAATTTCTGCTAAAAATCTGACGTTCTGCAATTCCCTCAAAAATGTTGGCAAAGTGTTGCAAGTGATCCCCTGAAATGTTTTTCGGTGTAAACAGATGGGTTTTTATCATCGGAAACAGAATTAGCCCTCGACGTCTGAACAACTTTTTTTGAAAAAATCCCTAACCCGCGCGGTCACAATTTTTGCTAAAAATCTGACGTTCTGCAATTCACTCAAAAATGTTGGCAAACTGTTGCAAGTGATACCCTGAAATGTTTTTCGGTGGAAACAGATGCGTTTTTATCATTGGAAACAGAATTATCCCTCGACTTCTGAACAACTTTTTTTGAAAAAATCCCATAGCCGCGCGGTCACAATTTCTGCTAAAAATCTGACGTTCTGCAATTCCCTCAAAAATGTTGGCAAAGTGTTGCAAGTGATCCCCTGAAATGTTTTTCGGTGTAAACAGATGGGTTTTTATCATCGGAAACAGAATTAGCCCTCAACGTCTGAACAACTTTTTTTGAAAAAATCCCTAACCCGCGCGGTCACAATTTTTGCTAAAAATCTGACGTTCTGCAATTCACTCAAAAATGTTGGCAAACTGTTGCAAGTGATCCCCTGAAATGTTTTTTGGTGGAAACAGATGGGTTTTTATCATCGGAAACAGAATTAGCCCTCGACGTCTGAACAACTTTTTTTGAAAAAATCCCTAACCCACGCGGTCACAATTTCTGCTAAAAATCTGACGTTCTGCAGTTCACTCAAAAATGGTCCCAAACTGTTGCAAATGATCCCCTGAAAGGTTTTCTGTGGAAACAGATGGGTTTTTATCATCGGAAACAGTATTAGCCCTCGAGGTCTGGACAACTTTTTTTGAAAAAATCCCTAAGCCGCGCGGTCACAATTTCTGCTAAAAATCTGACGTTCTGCAATTCACTCAATAATGTTGGCAAAGTGTTGCAAGTGATCCCCTGAAATGTTTTTCGGTGGAAACAGATGGGTTTTTATCATCGGAAACAGAATTAGCCCTCGACGTCTGAACAACTTTTTTTGAAAAAATCCCTAACCCACGCGGTCACAATTTTTGCTAAAAATCTGACGTTCTGCAATTCACTCAAAAATGTTGGCAAACTGTTGCAAGTGATCCCCTGAAATGTTTTTCGGTGGAAACTGATGGGTTTTTATCATCGGAAACAGAATTAGCCATCGACGTCTGAACAACTTTTTTTGAAAAAATCCCTAAGCCGCGCGGTCACAATTTCTGCTAAAAATCTGACGTTCTGCAGTTCACTCAAAAATGTTGGCAAACTGTTGCAAGTGATCCCCTGAAATGTTTTTCTGTGGAAACAGATCGGTTTTTATCATCGGAAACAGAATTAGCCCTCGACGTCTGAACAACTTTTTTTGAAAAAATCCCTAAGCCGCGCGGTCACAATTTCTGCTAAAAATCTGACGTTCTGCAATTCACTCAAAAATGTTGGCAAACTGTTGCAAGTGATCCCCTGAAATGTTTTTCGGTGGAAACAGATGCGTTTTTATCATTGGAAACAGAATTAGCCCTCGACGTCTGAACAACTTTTTTTGAAAAAATCCCATAGCCGCGCGGTCACAATTTCTGCTAAAAATCTGACGTTCTGCAATTCACTCAAAAATGTTGGCAAACTGTTGCAAGTGATCCCCTGAAATGTTTTTCGGTGGAAACAGATGCGTTTTTATCATTGGAAACAGAATTAGCCCTCGACGTCTGAACACCTTTTTTTGAAAAAATCCCTAAGCCGCGCGGTCACAATTTCTGCTGAAAATCTGACGTTCTGCAATTCCCTCAAAAATGTTGGCAAAGTGTTGCAAGTGATCCCCTGAAATGTTTTTCGGTGGAAACAGATGGGTTTTTATCATCGGAAACAGAATTAGCCCTCGACGTCTGAACAACTTTTTTTGAAAAAATCCCTAACCCACGCGGTCACAATTTCTGCTAAAAATCTGACTTTCTGCAGTTCACTCAAAAATGTTGGCAAACTGTTGCAAGTGATCCCCTGAAATGTTTTTCTGTGTAAACAGATCGGTTTTTATCATCGGAAACAGAATTAGCCCTCGACGTCTGAACAACTTTTTTTGAAAAAATCCCTAAGCCGCGCGGTCACAATTTCTGCTAAAAATCTGACGTTCTGCAATTCACTCAAAAATGTTGGCAAACTGTTGCAAGTGATCCCCTGAAATGTTTTTCGGTGGAAACAGATGCGTTTTTATCATTGGAAACAGAATTAGCCCTCGACGTCTGAACAACTTTTTTTGAAAAAATCCCATTACCGCGCGGTCACAATTTCTGCTAAAAATCTGACGTTCTGCAATTCCCTCAAAAATGTTGGCAAAGTGTTGCAAGTGATCCCCTGAAATGTTTTTCGGTGTAAACAGATGGGTTTTTATCATCGGAAACAGAATTAGCCCTCGAGGTCTGGACAACTTTTTTTGAAAAAATCCCTAAGCCGCGCGGTCACAATTTCTGCTAAAAATCTGACGTTCTGCAGTTCACTCAAAAATGATCCCAAACTGTTGCAAATGATCCCCTGAAAGGTTTTTCTGTGGAAACAGATGGGTTTTTATCATCGGAAACAGAATTAGCCCTCGAGGTCTGGACAACTTTTTTTGAAAAAATCCGTAAGCCGCGCGGTCACAATTTCTGCTTAAAATCTGACGTTCTGCAATTCACTCAAAAATGTTGGCAAACTGTTGCAAGTGATCCCCTGAAATGTTTTTCGGTGGAAATAGATGGGTTTTTATCATCGGAAACAGAATGAGTCCTCGACGTCTGAACAACTTTTTTTGAAAAAATCCCTAAGCCGCGCGGTCACAATTTCTGCTAAAAATCTGACGTTCTGCAGTTCACTCAAAAATGTTGGCAAACTGTTGCAAGTGATCCCCTGAAATGTTTTTCTGTGGAAACAGATCGGTTTTTATCATCGGAAACAGAATTAGCCCTCGACGTCTGAACAACTTTTTTTGAAAAAATCCCTAAGCCGCGCGGTCACAATTTCTGCTAAAAATCTGACGTTCTGCAATTCACTCAAAAATGTTGGCAAACTTTTGCAAGTGATCCCCTGAAATGTTTTTCGGTGGAAACAGATGCGTTTTTATCATTGGAAACAGAATTAGCCCTCGACGTCTGAACAACTTTTTTTGAAAAAATCCCATAGCCGCGCGGTCACAATTTCTGCTAAAAATCTGACGTTCTGCAATTCACTCAAAAATGTTGGCAAACTGTTGCAAGTGATCCCCTGAAATGTTTTTCGGTGGAAACAGATGCGTTTTTATCATTGGAAACAGAATTAGCCCTCGACGTCTGAACACCTTTTTTTGAAAAAATCCCTAAGCCGCGCGGTCACAATTTCTGCTAAAAATCTGACGTTCTGCAATTCCCTCAAAAATGTTGGCAAAGTGTTGCAAGTGATCCCCTGAAATGTTTTTCGGTGGAAACAGATGGGTTTTTATCATCGGAAACAGAATTAGCCCTCGACGTCTGAACAACTTTTTTTGAAAAAATCCCTAACCCACGCGGTCACAATTTCTGCTAAAAATCTGACTTTCTGCAGTTCACTCAAAAATGTTGGCAAACTGTTGCAAGTGATCCCCTGAAATGTTTTTCTGTGGAAACAGATCGGTTTTTATCATCGGAAACAGAATTAGCCCTCGACGTCTGAACAACTTTTTTTGAAAAAATCCCTAAGCCGCGCGGTCACAATTTCTGCTAAAAATCTGACGTTCTGCAATTCACTCAAAAATGTTGGCAAACTGTTGCAAGTGATCCCCTGAAATGTTTTTTGGTGGAAACAGATGGGTTTTTATCATCGGAAACAGAATGAGTCCTCGACGTCTGAACAACTTTTTTTGAAAAAATCCCTAAGCCGCGCGGTCACAATTTCTGCTAAAAATCTGACGTTCTGCAGTTCACTCAAAAATGATCCCAAACTGTTGCAAATGATCCCCTGAAAGGTTTTTCTGTGGAAACAGATGGGTTTTTATCATCGGAAACAGAATTAGCCCTCGAGGTCTGGACAACTTTTTTTGAAAAAATCCCTAAGCCGCGCGGTCACAATTTCTGCTAAAAATCTGACGTTCTGCAATTCACTCAAAAATGTTGGCAAACTGTTGCAAGTGATCCCCTGAAATGTTTTTCGGTGGAAATAGATGGGTTTTTATCATCGGAAACAGAATTAGCCCTCGACGTCTGAACAACTTTTTTTGAAAAAATCCCTAAGCCGCGCGGTCACAATTTCTGCTAAAAATCTGACGTTCTGCAGTTCACTCAAAAATGGTCCCAAACTGTTGCAAATGATCCCCTGAAAGGTTTTCTGTGGAAACAGATGGGTTTTTATCATCGGAAACAGAATTAGCCCTCGAGGTCTGGACTACTTTTTTTGAAAAAATCCCTAACCCGCGCGGTCACAATTTCTGCTAAAAATCTGACGTTCTGCAATTCACTCAATAATGTTGGCAAAGTGTTGCAAGTGATCCCCTGAAATGTTTTTCGGTGGAAACAGATGGGTTTTTATCATCGGAAACAGAATTAGCCCTCGACGTCTGAACAACTTTTTTTGAAAAAATCCCTAACCCACGCGGTCACAATTTTTGCTAAAAATCTGACGTTCTGCAATTCACTCAAAAATGTTGGCAAACTGTTGCAAGTGATCCCCTGAAATGTTTTTCGGTGGAAACTGATGGGTTTTTATCATCGGAAACAGAATTAGCCATCGACGTCTGAACAACTTTTTTTGAAAAAATCCCTAAGCCGCGCGGTCACAATTTCTGCTAAAAATCTGACGTTCTGCAGTTCACTCAAAAATGTTGGCAAACTGTTGCAAGTGATCCCCTGAAATGTTTTTCTGTGGAAACAGATCGTTTTTATCATCGGAAACAGAATTAGCCCTCGACGTCTGAACAACTTTTTTTGAAAAAATCCCTAAGCCGCGCGGTCACAATTTCTGCTAAAAATCTGACGTTCTGCAATTCACTCAAAAATGTTGGCAAACTGTTGCAAGTGATCCCCTGAAATGTTTTTCGGTGGAAACAGATGCGTTTTTATCATTGGAAACAGAATTAGCCCTCGACGTCTGAACAACTTTTTTTGAAAAAATCCCATAGCCGCGCGGTCACAATTTCTGCTAAAAATCTGACGTTCTGCAATTCCCTCAAAAATGTTGGCAAAGTGTTGCAAGTGATCCCCTGAAATGTTTTTCGGTGTAAACAGATGGGTTTTTATCATCGGAAACAGAATTAGCCCTCAACGTCTGAACAACTTTTTTTGAAAAAATCCCTAACCCGCGCGGTCACAATTTTTGCTAAAAATCTGACGTTCTGCAATTCACTCAAAAATGTTGGCAAACTGTTGCAAGTGATCCCCTGAAATGTTTTTTGGTGGAAACAGATGGGTGTTTATCATCGGAAACAGAATTAGCCCTCGACGTCTGAACAACTTTTTTTGAAAAAATCCCTAACCCACGCGGTCACAATTTCTGCTAAAAATCTGACGTTCTGCAGTTCACTCAAAAATGGTCCCAAACTGTTGCAAATGATCCCCTGAAAGGTTTTCTGTGGAAACAGATGGGTTTTTATCATCGGAAACAGTATTAGCCCTCGAGGTCTGGACAACTTTTTTTGAAAAAATCCCTAAGCCGCGCGGTCACAATTTCTGCTAAAAATCTGACGTTCTGCAATTCACTCAATAATGTTGGCAAAGTGTTGCAAGTGATCCCCTGAAATGTTTTTCGGTGGAAACAGATGGGTTTTTATCATCGGAAACAGAATTAGCCCTCGACGTCTGAACAACTTTTTTTGAAAAAATCCCTAACCCACGCGGTCACAATTTTTGCTAAAAATCTGACGTTCTGCAATTCACTCAAAAATGTTGGCAAACTGTTGCAAGTGATCCCCTGAAATGTTTTTCGGTGGAAACTGATGGGTTTTTATCATCGGAAACAGAATTAGCCATCGACGTCTGAACAACTTTTTTTGAAAAAATCCCTAAGCCGCGCGGTCACAATTTCTGCTAAAAATCTGACGTTCTGCAGTTCACTCAAAAATGTTGGCAAACTGTTGCAAGTGATCCCCTGAAATGTTTTTCTGTGGAAACAGATCGGTTTTTATCATCGGAAACAGAATTAGCCCTCGACGTCTGAACAACTTTTTTTGAAAAAATCCCTAAGCCGCGCGGTCACAATTTCTGCTAAAAATCTGACGTTCTGCAATTCACTCAAAAATGTTGGCAAACTGTTGCAAGTGATCCCCTGAAATGTTTTTCGGTGGAAACAGATGCGTTTTTATCATTGGAAACAGAATTAGCCCTCGACGTCTGAACAACTTTTTTTGAAAAAATCCCATAGCCGCGCGGTCACAATTTCTGCTAAAAATCTGACGTTCTGCAATTCACTCAAAAATGTTGGCAAACTGTTGCAAGTGATCCCCTGAAATGTTTTTCGGTGGAAACAGATGCGTTTTTATCATTGGAAACAGAATTAGCCCTCGACGTCTGAACACCTTTTTTTGAAAAAATCCCTAAGCCGCGCGGTCACAATTTCTGCTGAAAATCTGACGTTCTGCAATTCCCTCAAAAATGTTGGCAAAGTGTTGCAAGTGATCCCCTGAAATGTTTTTCGGTGGAAACAGATGGGTTTTTATCATCGGAAACAGAATTAGCCCTCGACGTCTGAACAACTTTTTTTGAAAAAATCCCTAACCCACGCGGTCACAATTTCTGCTAAAAATCTGACTTTCTGCAGTTCACTCAAAAATGTTGGCAAACTGTTGCAAGTGATCCCCTGAAATGTTTTTCTGTGGAAACAGATCGGTTTTTATCATCGGAAACAGAATTAGCCCTCGACGTCTGAACAACTTTTTTTGAAAAAATCCCTAAGCCGCGCGGTCACAATTTCTGCTAAAAATCTGACGTTCTGCAATTCACTCAAAAATGTTGGCAAACTGTTGCAAGTGATCCCCTGAAATGTTTTTCGGTGGAAACAGATGCGTTTTTATCATTGGAAACAGAATTAGCCCTCGACGTCTGAACAACTTTTTTTGAAAAAATCCCATTACCGCGCGGTCACAATTTCTGCTAAAAATC
This sequence comes from Podarcis bocagei, assembly GCF_964188305.1. Lineage (NCBI taxonomy): Eukaryota > Metazoa > Chordata > Lepidosauria > Squamata > Lacertidae > Podarcis > Podarcis bocagei. The sequence goes on from NW_027670320.1 coordinate 222,744, forward strand.
TGACGTTCTGCAATTCCCTCAAAAATGTTGGCAAAGTGTTGCAAGTGATCCCCTGAAATGTTTTTCGGTGTAAACAGATGGGTTTTTATCATCGGAAACAGAATTAGCCCTCGAGGTCTGGACAACTTTTTTTGAAAAAATCCCTAAGCCGCGCGGTCACAATTTCTGCTAAAAATCTGACGTTCTGCAGTTCACTCAAAAATGATCCCAAACTGTTGCAAATGATCCCCTGAAAGGTTTTTCTGTGGAAACAGATGGGTTTTTATCATCGGAAACAGAATTAGCCCTCGAGGTCTGGACAACTTTTTTTGAAAAAATCCGTAAGCCGCGCGGTCACAATTTCTGCTTAAAATCTGACGTTCTGCAATTCACTCAAAAATGTTGGCAAACTGTTGCAAGTGATCCCCTGAAATGTTTTTCGGTGGAAACAGATGCGTTTTTATCATTGGAAACAGAATTAGCCCTCGACGTCTGAACAACTTTTTTTGAAAAAATCCCATAGCCGCGCGGTCACAATTTCTGCTAAAAATCTGACGTTCTGCAATTCACTCAAAAATGTTGGCAAACTGTTGCAAGTGATCCCCTGAAATGTTTTTCGGTGGAAACAGATGCGTTTTTATCATTGGAAACAGAATTAGCCCTCGACGTCTGAACACCTTTTTTTGAAAAAATCCCTAAGCCGCGCGGTCACAATTTCTGCTAAAAATCTGACGTTCTGCAATTCCCTCAAAAATGTTGGCAAAGTGTTGCAAGTGATCCCCTGAAATGTTTTTCGGTGGAAACAGATGGGTTTTTATCATCGGAAACAGAATTAGCCCTCGACGTCTGAACAACTTTTTTTGAAAAAATCCCTAACCCACGCGGTCACAATTTCTGCTAAAAATCTGACTTTCTGCAGTTCACTCAAAAATGTTGGCAAACTGTTGCAAGTGATCCCCTGAAATGTTTTTCTGTGGAAACAGATCGGTTTTTATCATCGGAAACAGAATTAGCCCTCGACGTCTGAACAACTTTTTTTGAAAAAATCCCTAAGCCGCGCGGTCACAATTTCTGCTAAAAATCTGACGTTCTGCAATTCACTCAAAAATGTTGGCAAACTGTTGCAAGTGATCCCCTGAAATGTTTTTCGGTGGAAACAGATGCGTTTTTATCATTGGAAACAGAATTAGCCCTCGACGTCTGAACAACTTTTTTTGAAAAAATCCCATTACCGCGCGGTCACAATTTCTGCTAAAAATCTGACGTTCTGCAATTCCCTCAAAAATGTTGGCAAAGTGTTGCAAGTGATCCCCTGAAATGTTTTTCGGTGTAAACAGATGGGTTTTTATCATCGGAAACAGAATTAGCCCTCGAGGTCTGGACAACTTTTTTTGAAAAAATCCGTAAGCCGCGCGGTCACAATTTCTGCTAAAAATCTGACGTTCTGCAGTTCACTCAAAAATGGTCCCAAACTGTTGCAAATGATCCCCTGAAAGGTTTTCTGTGGAAACAGATGGGTTTTTATCATCGGAAACAGAATTAGCCCTCGAGGTCTGGACAACTTTTTTTGAAAAAATCCCTAACCCGCGCGGTCACAATTTCTGCTAAAAATCTGACGTTCTGCAATTCACTCAATAATGTTGGCAAACTGTTGCAAGTGATCCCCTGAAATGTTTTTCGGTGGAAACTGATGGGTTTTTATCATCGGAAACAGAATTAGCCCTCGACGTCTGAACAACTTTTTTTGAAAAAATCCCTAAGCCGCGCGGTCACAATTTCTGCTAAAAATCTGACGTTCTGCAGTTCACTCAAAAATGGTCCCAAACTGCTGCAAATGATCCCCTGAAAGGTTTTTCTGTGGAAATAGAAGGGTTTTTATAATCGGAAACAGAATTAGCCCTCGAGGTGTGGACAACTTTTTTTGAAAAAATCCATAAGCGCTCCGGTCACAATTTCTGCTAAAAATCTGACGTTCTGCAATTCACTCAAAAATGTTGGCAAACTGTTGCAAGTGATCCCCTGAAATGTTTTTCGGTGGAAACAGATGCGTTTTTATCATTGGAAACAGAATTAGCCCTCGACGTCTGAACAACTTTTTTTGAAAAAATCCCTAAGCCGCGCGGTCACAATTTCTGCTAAAAATCTGACGTTCTGCAGTTCACTCAAAAATGGTCCCAAACTGCTGCAAATGATCCCCTGAAAGGTTTTTCTGTGGAAATAGAAGGGTTTTTATAATCGGAAACAGAATTAGCCCTCGAGGTGTGGACAACTTTTTTTGAAAAAATCCATAAGCGCTCCGGTCACAATTTCTGCTAAAAATCTGACGTTCTGCAATTCACTCAAAAATGTTGGCAAACTGTTGCAAGTGATCCCCTGAAATGTTTTTCGGTGGAAACAGATGCGTTTTTATCATTGGAAACAGAATTAGCCCTCGACGTCTGAACACCTTTTTTTGAAAAAATCCCTAAGCTGCGCGGTCACAATTTCTGCTTAAAATCTGACGTTCTGCAATTCACTCAAAAATGTTGGCAAACTGTTGCAAGTGATCCCCTGAAATGTTTTTCGGTGGAAACAGATGGGTTTTTATCATCGGAAACAGAATTAGCCCTCGACGTCTGAACAACTTTTTTTGAAAAAATCCCTAACCCACGCGGTCACAATTTCTGCTAAAAATCTGACGTTCTGCAATTCACTCAAAAATGTTGGCAAACTGTTGCAAGTGATCCCCTGAAATGTTTTTCGGTGGAAACAGATGCGTTTTTATCATTGGAAACAGAATTAGCCCTCGACGTCTGAACACCTTTTTTTGAAAAAATCCCTAAGCCGCGCGGTCACAATTTCTGCTGAAAATCTGACGTTCTGCAATTCCCTCAAAAATGTTGGCAAAGTGTTGCAAGTGATCCCCTGAAATGTTTTTCGGTGGAAACAGATGGGTTTTTATCATCGGAAACAGAATTAGCCCTCGACGTCTGAACAACTTTTTTTGAAAAAATCCCTAACCCACGCGGTCACAATTTCTGCTAAAAATCTGACTTTCTGCAGTTCACTCAAAAATGTTGGCAAACTGTTGCAAGTGATCCCCTGAAATGTTTTTCTGTGGAAACAGATCGGTTTTTATCATCGGAAACAGAATTAGCCCTCGACGTCTGAACAACTTTTTTTGAAAAAATCCCTAAGCCGCGCGGTCACAATTTCTGCTAAAAATCTGACGTTCTGCAATTCACTCAAAAATGTTGGCAAACTGTTGCAAGTGATCCCCTGAAATGTTTTTCGGTGGAAACAGATGCGTTTTTATCATTGGAAACAGAATTAGCCCTCGACGTCTGAACAACTTTTTTTGAAAAAATCCCATTACCGCGCGGTCACAATTTCTGCTAAAAATCTGACGTTCTGCAATTCCCTCAAAAATGTTGGCAAAGTGTTGCAAGTGATCCCCTGAAATGTTTTTCGGTGTAAACAGATGGGTTTTTATCATCGGAAACAGAATTAGCCCTCGAGGTCTGGACAACTTTTTTTGAAAAAATCCCTAAGCCGCGCGGTCACAATTTCTGCTAAAAATCTGACGTTCTGCAGTTCACTCAAAAATGATCCCAAACTGTTGCAAATGATCCCCTGAAAGGTTTTTCTGTGGAAACAGATGGGTTTTTATCATCGGAAACAGAATTAGCCCTCGAGGTCTGGAGAACTTTTTTTGAAAAAATCCGTAAGCCGCGCGGTCACAATTTCTGCTTAAAATCTGACGTTCTGCAATTCACTCAAAAATGTTGGCAAACTGTTGCAAGTGATCCCCTGAAATGTTTTTCGGTGGAAATAGATGGGTTTTTATCATCGGAAACAGAATGAGTCCTCGACGTCTGAACAACTTTTTTTGAAAAAATCCCTAAGCCGCGCGGTCACAATTTCTGCTAAAAATCTGACGTTCTGCAGTTCACTCAAAAATGTTGGCAAACTGTTGCAAGTGATCCCCTGAAATGTTTTTCTGTGGAAACAGATCGGTTTTTATCATCGGAAACAGAATTAGCCCTCGACGTCTGAACAACTTTTTTTGAAAAAATCCCTAAGCCGCGCGGTCACAATTTCTGCTAAAAATCTGACGTTCTGCAATTCACTCAAAAATGTTGGCAAACTTTTGCAAGTGATCCCCTGAAATGTTTTTCGGTGGAAACAGATGCGTTTTTATCATTGGAAACAGAATTAGCCCTCGACGTCTGAACAACTTTTTTTGAAAAAATCCCATAGCCGCGCGGTCACAATTTCTGCTTAAAATCTGACGTTCTGCAATTCACTCAAAAATGTTGGCAAACTGTTGCAAGTGATCCCCTGAAATGTTTTTCGGTGGAAACAGATGCGTTTTTATCATTGGAAACAGAATTAGCCCTCGACGTCTGAACACCTTTTTTTGAAAAAATCCCTAAGCCGCGCGGTCACAATTTCTGCTAAAAATCTGACGTTCTGCAATTCCCTCAAAAATGTTGGCAAAGTGTTGCAAGTGATCCCCTGAAATGTTTTTCGGTGGAAACAGATGGGTTTTTATCATCGGAAACAGAATTAGCCCTCGACGTCTGAACAACTTTTTTTGAAAAAATCCCTAACCCACGCGGTCACAATTTCTGCTAAAAATCTGACTTTCTGCAGTTCACTCAAAAATGTTGGCAAACTGTTGCAAGTGATCCCCTGAAATGTTTTTCTGTGGAAACAGATCGGTTTTTATCATCGGAAACAGAATTAGCCCTCGACGTCTGAACAACTTTTTTTGAAAAAATCCCTAAGCCGCGCGGTCACAATTTCTGCTAAAAATCTGACGTTCTGCAATTCACTCAAAAATGTTGGCAAACTGTTGCAAGTGATCCCCTGAAATGTTTTTCGGTGGAAACAGATGCGTTTTTATCATTGGAAACAGAATTAGCCCTCGACGTCTGAACAACTTTTTTTGAAAAAATCCCATTACCGCGCGGTCACAATTTCTGCTAAAAATCTGACGTTCTGCAATTCCCTCAAAAATGTTGGCAAAGTGTTGCAAGTGATCCCCTGAAATGTTTTTCGGTGTAAACAGATGGGTTTTTATCATCGGAAACAGAATTAGCCCTCGAGGTCTGGACAACTTTTTTTGAAAAAATCCGTAAGCCGCGCGGTCACAATTTCTGCTAAAAATCTGACGTTCTGCAGTTCACTCAAAAATGGTCCCAAACTGTTGCAAATGATCCCCTGAAAGGTTTTCTGTGGAAACAGATGGGTTTTTATCATCGGAAACAGAATTAGCCCTCGAGGTCTGGACAACTTTTTTTGAAAAAATCCCTAACCCGCGCGGTCACAATTTCTGCTAAAAATCTGACGTTCTGCAATTCACTCAATAATGTTGGCAAACTGTTGCAAGTGATCCCCTGAAATGTTTTTCGGTGGAAACTGATGGGTTTTTATCATCGGAAACAGAATTAGCCCTCGACGTCTGAACAACTTTTTTTGAAAAAATCCCTAAGCCGCGCGGTCACAATTTCTGCTAAAAATCTGACGTTCTGCAGTTCACTCAAAAATGGTCCCAAACTGCTGCAAATGATCCCCTGAAAGGTTTTTCTGTGGAAATAGAAGGGTTTTTATAATCGGAAACAGAATTAGCCCTCGAGGTGTGGACAACTTTTTTTGAAAAAATCCATAAGCGCTCCGGTCACAATTTCTGCTAAAAATCTGACGTTCTGCAATTCACTCAAAAATGTTGGCAAACTGTTGCAAGTGATCCCCTGAAATGTTTTTCGGTGGAAACAGATGCGTTTTTATCATTGGAAACAGAATTAGCCCTCGACGTCTGAACAACTTTTTTTGAAAAAATCCCTAAGCCGCGCGGTCACAATTTCTGCTAAAAATCTGACGTTCTGCAGTTCACTCAAAAATGGTCCCAAACTGCTGCAAATGATCCCCTGAAAGGTTTTTCTGTGGAAATAGAAGGGTTTTTATAATCGGAAACAGAATTAGCCCTCGAGGTGTGGACAACTTTTTTTGAAAAAATCCATAAGCGCTCCGGTCACAATTTCTGCTAAAAATCTGACGTTCTGCAATTCACTCAAAAATGTTGGCAAACTGTTGCAAGTGATCCCCTGAAATGTTTTTCGGTGGAAACAGATGCGTTTTTATCATTGGAAACAGAATTAGCCCTCGACGTCTGAACACCTTTTTTTGAAAAAATCCCTAAGCCGCGCGGTCACAATTTCTGCTTAAAATCTGACGTTCTGCAATTCACTCAAAAATGTTGGCAAACTGTTGCAAGTGATCCCCTGAAATGTTTTTCGGTGGAAACAGATGGGTTTTTATCATCGGAAACAGAATTAGCCCTCGACGTCTGAACAACTTTTTTTGAAAAAATCCCTAACCCACGCGGTCACAATTTTTGCTAAAAATCTGACGTTCTGCAATTCACTCAAAAATGTTGGCAAACTGTTGCAAGTGATCCCCTGAAATGTTTTTCGGTGGAAACTGATGGGTTTTTAGCATCGGAAACATAATTAGCCATCGACGTCTGAACAACTTTTTTTGAAAAAATCCCTAAGCCGCGCGGTCACAATTTCTGCTAAAAATCTGACTTTCTGCAGTTCACTCAAAAATGTTGGCAAACTGTTGCAAGTGATCCCTGAAATGTTTTTCTGTGGAAACAGATCGGTTTTTATCATCGGAAACAGAATTAGCCCTCGACGTCTGAACAACTTTTTTTGAAAAAATCCCTAAGCCGCGCGGTCACAATTTCTGCTAAAAATCTGACGTTCTGCAATTCACTCAAAAATGTTGGCAAACTGTTGCAAGTGATCCCCTGAAATGTTTTTCGGTGGAAACAGATGCGTTTTTATCATTGGAAACAGAATTAGCCCTCGAGGTCTGAACAACTTTTTTTGAAAAAATCCCATAACCGCGCGGTCACAATTTCTGCTAAAAATCTGACGTTCTGCAATTCCCTCAAAAATGTTGGCAAAGTGTTGCAAGTGATCCCCTGAAATGTTTTTCGGTGTAAACAGATGGGTTTTTATCATCGGAAACAGAATTAGCCCTCGACGTCTGAACAACTTTTTTTGAAAAAATCCCTAACCCGCGCGGTCACAATTTTTGCTAAAAATCTGACGTTCTGCAATTCACTCAAAAATGTTGGCAAACTGTTGCAAGTGATCCCCTGAAATGTTTTTCGGTGGAAACAGATGGTTTTTTATCATCGGAAACAGAATTAGCCCTCGACGTCTGAACAACTTTTTTTGAAAAAATCCCTAAGCCGTGCGGTCACAATTTCTGCTAAAAATCTGACGTTATGCAGTTCACTCAAAAATGGTCCCAAACTGTTGGAAATGATCCCCTGAAAGGTTTTTCTGTGGAAACAGATGGGTTTTTATCATCGGAAACAGAATTAGCCCTCGAGGTCTGGACAACTTTTTTTGAAAAAATCCCTAAGCCGCGCGGTCACAATTTCTGCTAAAAATCTGACGTTCTGCAATTCACTCAAAAATGTTGGCAAACTGTTGCAAGTGATCCCCTGAAATGTTTTTCGGTGTAAACAGATGGGTTTTTATCATCGGAAACAGAATTAGCCCTCGACGTCTGAACAACTTTTTTTGAAAAAATCCCTAAGCCGTGCGGTCACAATTTCTGCTAAAAATCTGACGTTATGCAGTTCACTCAAAAATGGTCCCAAACTGTTGGAAATGATCCCCTGAAAGGTTTTTCTGTGGAAACAGATGGGTTTTTATCATCGGAAACAGAATTAGCCCTCGAGGTCTGGACAACTTTTTTTGAAAAAATCCCTAAGCCGCGCGGTCACAATTTCTGTTAAAAATCTGACGTTTTGCAATTCACTCAAAAATGTTGGCAAACTGTTGCAAGTGATCCCCTGAAATGTTTTTTGGTGAAAATAGATCGGTTTTTATAATCGGAAACAGAATTAGCCCTCGACGTCTGAAGAACTTTTTTTGAAAAAATCCCTAAGCCGCGCGGTCACAATTTCTGCTAAAAATCTGACGTTCTGCAGTTCACTCAAAAATGGTCCCAAACTGTTGCAAATGATCCCCTGAAATGTTTTTCGTTGGAAACAGATGGGTTTTTATCTTCGGAAACAGAATTAGCCCTCGACATCTGAACAACTTTTTTTGAAAAAATCCCTAAGCCGCGCGGTCACAATTTCTGCTAAAAATCTGACGTTCTGCAGTTCACTCAAAAATGGTCCCAAACTGTTGCAAATGATCCCCTGAAATGTTTTTCGTTGGAAACAGATGGGTTTTTATCACCGGAAACAGAATTAGCCCTCGACGTCTGAACAACTTTTTTTGAAAAAATCCCTAAGCCGCGCGGTCACAATTTCTGCTAAAAATCTGATGTTCTGCAATTCACTCAAAAATGTTGGCAAACTGTTCCAAATGATCCCCTGAAATGTTTTTCGGTGGAAACAGATGGGTTTTTATCATCGGAAACAGAATTAGCCCTCGACGTCTGAACAACTTTTTTGGAAAAAATCCCTAAGCCGCGCGGTCACAATTTCTGCTTAAAATCTGACGATCTGCAATTCACTCAAAAATGTTGGCAAACTGTTGCAAGTGATCCCCTGAAATGTTTTTCGGTGGAAACAGATGGGTTTTTATCATCGGAAACAGAATTAGCCCTCGACGTCTGAACAACTTTTTTTGAAAAAATCCCTAACCCACGCGGTCACAATTTTTGCTAAAAATCTGACGTTCTGCAATTCACTCAAAAATGTTGGCAAACTGTTGCAAGTGATCCCCTGAAATGTTTTTCGGTGGAAACTGATGGGTTTTTAGCATCGGAAACATAATTAGCCATCGACGTCTGAACAACTTTTTTTGAAAAAATCCCTAAGCCGCGCGGTCACAATTTCTGCTAAAAATCTGACTTTCTGCAGTTCACTCAAAAATGTTGGCAAACTGTTGCAAGTGATCCCCTGAAATGTTTTTCTGTGGAAACAGATCGGTTTTTATCATCGGAAACAGAATTAGCCCTCGACGTCTGAACAACTTTTTTTGAAAAAATCCCTAAGCCGCGCGGTCACAATTTCTGCTAAAAATCTGACGTTCTGCAATTCACTCAAAAATGTTGGCAAACTGTTGCAAGTGATCCCCTGAAATGTTTTTCGGTGGAAACAGATGCGTTTTTATCATTGGAAACAGAATTAGCCCTCGAGGTCTGAACAACTTTTTTTGAAAAAATCCCATAACCGCGCGGTCACAATTTCTGCTAAAAATCTGACGTTCTGCAATTCCCTCAAAAATGTTGGCAAAGTGTTGCAAGTGATCCCCTGAAATGTTTTTCGGTGTAAACAGATGGGTTTTTATCATCGGAAACAGAATTAGCCTTCGACGTCTGAACAACTTTTTTTGAAAAAATCCCTAACCCGCACGGTCACAATTTTTGCTAAAAATCTGACGTTCTGCAATTCACTCAAAAATGTTGGCAAACTGTTGCAAGTGATCCCCTGAAATGTTTTTCGGTGGAAACAGATGGTTTTTTATCATCGGAAACAGAATTAGCCCTCGACGTCTGAACAACTTTTTTTGAAAAAATCCCTAAGCCGTGCGGTCACAATTTCTGCTAAAAATCTGACGTTATGCAGTTCACTCAAAAATGGTCCCAAACTGTTGGAAATGATCCCCTGAAAGGTTTTTCTGTGGAAACAGATGGGTTTTTATCATCGGAAACAGAATTAGCCCTCGAGGTCTGGACAACTTTTTTTGAAAAAATCCCTAAGCCGCGCGGTCACAATTTCTGCTAAAAATCTGACGTTCTGCAATTCACTCAAAAATGTTGGCAAACTGTTGCAAGTGATCCCCTGAAATGTTTTTTGGTGAAAATAGATCGGTTTTTATCATCGGAAACAGAATTAGCCCTCGACGTCTGAACAACTTTTTTTGAAAAAATCCCTCAGCCGCGCGGTCACAATTTCTGTTAAAAATCTGACGTTTTGCAATTCACTCAAAAATGTTGGCAAACTGTTGCAAGTGATCCCCTGAAATGTTTTTTGGTGAAAATAGATCGGTTTTTATAATCGGAAACAGAATTAGCCCTCGACGTCTGAAGAACTTTTTTTGAAAAAATCCCTAAGCCGCGCGGTCACAATTTCAGCTAAAAATCTGACGTTCTGCAATTCACTCAAAAATGTTGGCAAACTGTTGCAAGTGATCCCCTGAAATGTTTTTCGGTGGAAACAGATGGGTTTTTATCTTCGGAAACAGAATTAGCCCTCGACATCTGAACAACTTTTTTTGAAAAAATCCCTAAGCCGCGCGGTCACAATTTCTGCTAAAAATCTGACGTTCTGCAGTTCACTCAAAAATGGTCCCAAACTGTTGCAAATGATCCCCTGAAATGTTTTTCGTTGGAAACAGATGGGTTTTTATCACCGGAAACAGAATTAGCCCTCGACGTCTGAACAACTTTTTTTGAAAAAATCCCTAAGCCGCGCGGTCACAATTTCTGCTAAAAATCTGATGTTCTGCAATTCACTCAAAAATGTTGGCAAACTGTTCCAAATGATCCCCTGAAATGTTTTTCGGTGGAAACAGATGGGTTTTTATCATCGGAAACAGAATTAGCCCTCGACGTCTGAACAACTTTTTTGGAAAAAATCCCTAAGCCGCGCGGTCACAATTTCTGCTTAAAATCTGACGATCTGCAATTCACTCAAAAATGTTGGCAAACTGTTGCAAGTGATCCCCTGAAATGTTTTTTGGTGAAAATAGATCGGTTTTTATCATCGGAAACAGAATTAGCCCTCGACGTCTGAACAACTTTTTTTGAAAAAATCCCTCAGCCGCGCGGTCACAATTTCTGTTAAAAATCTGACGTTTTGCAATTCACTCAAAAATGTTGGCAAACTGTTGCAAGTGATCCCCTGAAATGTTTTTTGGTGAAAATAGATCGGTTTTTATAATCGGAAACAGAATTAGCCCTCGACGTCTGAAGAACTTTTTTTGAAAAAATCCCTAAGCCGCGCGGTCACAATTTCAGCTAAAAATCTGACGTTCTGCAATTCACTCAAAAATGTTGGCAAACTGTTGCAAGTGATCCCCTGAAATGTTTTTCGGTGGAAACAGATGGGTTTTTATCTTCGGAAACAGAATTAGCCCTCGACATCTGAACAACTTTTTTTGAAAAAATCCCTAAGCCGCGCGGTCACAATTTCTGCTAAAAATCTGACGTTCTGCAGTTCACTCAAAAATGGTCCCAAACTGTTGCAAATGATCCCCTGAAATGTTTTTCGTTGGAAACAGATGGGTTTTTATCACCGGAAACAGAATTAGCCCTCGACGTCTGAACAACTTTTTTTGAAAAAATCCCATAACCGCGCGGTCACAAATTCTGCTAAAAATCTGACGTTCTGCAATTCCCTCAAAAATGTTGGCAAAGTGTTGCAAGTGATCCCCTGAAATGTTTTTCGGTGTAAACAGATGGGTTTTTATCATCGGAAACAGAATTAGCCCTCGACGTCTGAACAACTTTTTTTGAAAAAATCCCTAACCCGCGCGGTCACAATTTTTGCTAAAAATCTGACGTTCTGCAATTCACTCAAAAATGTTGGCAAACTGTTGCAAGTGATCCCCTGAAATGTTTTTCGGTGGAAACAGATGGTTTTTTATCATCGGAAACAGAATTAGCCCTCGACGTCTGAACAACTTTTTTTGAAAAAATCCCTAAGCCGTGCGGTCACAATTTCTGCTAAAAATCTGACGTTCTGCAGTTCACTCAAAAATGGTCCCAAACTGTTGCAAATGATCGCCTGAAATGTTTTTCGTTGGAAACAGATGGGTTTTTATCACCGGAAACAGAGTTAGCCCTCGACGTCTGAACAACTTTTTTTGAAAAAATCCCTAAGCCGCGCGGTCACAATTTCTGCTAAAAATCTGATGTTCTGCAATTCACTCAAAAATGTTGGCAAACTGTTGCAAATGATCCCCTGAAATGTTTTTCGGTGGAAACAGATGGGTTTTTATCATCGGAAACAGAATTAGCCCTCGACGTCTGAACAACTTTTTTTGAAAAAATCCCTAAGCCGCGCGGTCACAATTTCTGCTAAAAATCTGACGTTCTGCAATTCGTTCAAAAATGGTCCCAAACTGTTGCAAACGATCCCCTGAAAGGTTTTTCGGTGGAAACAGATGGGTTTTTATAATCGGAAACAGAATTAGCCCTCGACGTCTCAACAACTTTTTTTGAAAAAATCCCTAAGCCGCGCGGTCACAATTTCTGCTTAAAATCTGACGTTCTGCAATTCACTCAAAAATGTTGGCAAACTGTTGCAAGTGATCCCCTGAAATGTTTTTCGGTGGAAATAGATGGGTTTTTATCATCGGAAACAGAATTAGCCCTCGACGTCTGAACAACTTTTTTTGAAAAAATCCCTAAGCCGCGCGGTCACAATTTCTGCTAAAAATCTGACGTTCTGCAGTTCACTCAAAAATGGTCCCAAACTGCTGCAAATGATCCCCTGAAAGGTTTTTCTGTGGAAATAGAAGGGTTTTTATAATCGGAAACAGAATTAGCCCTCGAGGTGTGGACAACTTTTTTTGAAAAAATCCATAAGCGCTCCGGTCACAATTTCTGCTAAAAATCTGACGTTCTGCAATTCACTCAAAAATGTTGGCAAACTGTTGCAAGTGATCCCCTGAAATGTTTTTCGGTGGAAACAGATGCGTTTTTATCATTGGAAACAGAATTAGCCCTCGACGTCTGAACAACTTTTTTTGAAAAAATCCCTAAGCCGCGCGGTCACAATTTCTGCTAAAAATCTGACGTTCTGCAGTTCACTCAAAAATGGTCCCAAACTGCTGCAAATGATCCCCTGAAAGGTTTTTCTGTGGAAATAGAAGGGTTTTTATAATCGGAAACAGAATTAGCCCTCGAGGTGTGGACAACTTTTTTTGAAAAAATCCATAAGCGCTCCGGTCACAATTTCTGCTAAAAATCTGACGTTCTGCAATTCACTCAAAAATGTTGGCAAACTGTTGCAAGTGATCCCCTGAAATGTTTTTCGGTGGAAACAGATGCGTTTTTATCATTGGAAACAGAATTAGCCCTCGACGTCTGAACACCTTTTTTTGAAAAAATCCCTAAGCCGCGCGGTCACAATTTCTGCTTAAAATCTGACGTTCTGCAATTCACTCAAAAATGTTGGCAAACTGTTGCAAGTGATCCCCTGAAATGTTTTTCGGTGGAAACAGATGGGTTTTTATCATCGGAAACAGAATTAGCCCTCGACGTCTGAACAACTTTTTTTGAAAAAATCCCTAACCCACGCGGTCACAATTTTTGCTAAAAATCTGACGTTCTGCAATTCACTCAAAAATGTTGGCAAACTGTTGCAAGTGATCCCCTGAAATGTTTTTCGGTGGAAACTGATGGGTTTTTAGCATCGGAAACATAATTAGCCATCGACGTCTGAACAACTTTTTTTGAAAAAATCCCTAAGCCGCGCGGTCACAATTTCTGCTAAAAATCTGACTTTCTGCAGTTCACTCAAAAATGTTGGCAAACTGTTGCAAGTGATCCCTGAAATGTTTTTCTGTGGAAACAGATCGGTTTTTATCATCGGAAACAGAATTAGCCCTCGACGTCTGAACAACTTTTTTTGAAAAAATCCCTAAGCCGCGCGGTCACAATTTCTGCTAAAAATCTGACGTTCTGCAATTCACTCAAAAATGTTGGCAAACTGTTGCAAGTGATCCCCTGAAATGTTTTTCGGTGGAAACAGATGCGTTTTTATCATTGGAAACAGAATTAGCCCTCGAGGTCTGAACAACTTTTTTTGAAAAAATCCCATAACCGCGCGGTCACAATTTCTGCTAAAAATCTGACGTTCTGCAATTCCCTCAAAAATGTTGGCAAAGTGTTGCAAGTGATCCCCTGAAATGTTTTTCGGTGTAAACAGATGGGTTTTTATCATCGGAAACAGAATTAGCCCTCGACGTCTGAACAACTTTTTTTGAAAAAATCCCTAACCCGCGCGGTCACAATTTTTGCTAAAAATCTGACGTTCTGCAATTCACTCAAAAATGTTGGCAAACTGTTGCAAGTGATCCCCTGAAATGTTTTTCGGTGGAAACAGATGGTTTTTTATCATCGGAAACAGAATTAGCCCTCGACGTCTGAACAACTTTTTTTGAAAAAATCCCTAAGCCGTGCGGTCACAATTTCTGCTAAAAATCTGACGTTATGCAGTTCACTCAAAAATGGTCCCAAACTGTTGGAAATGATCCCCTGAAAGGTTTTTCTGTGGAAACAGATGGGTTTTTATCATCGGAAACAGAATTAGCCCTCGAGGTCTGGACAACTTTTTTTGAAAAAATCCCTAAGCCGCGCGGTCACAATTTCTGCTAAAAATCTGACGTTCTGCAATTCACTCAAAAATGTTGGCAAACTGTTGCAAGTGATCCCCTGAAATGTTTTTCGGTGTAAACAGATGGGTTTTTATCATCGGAAACAGAATTAGCCCTCGACGTCTGAACAACTTTTTTTGAAAAAATCCCTAAGCCGTGCGGTCACAATTTCTGCTAAAAATCTGACGTTATGCAGTTCACTCAAAAATGGTCCCAAACTGTTGGAAATGATCCCCTGAAAGGTTTTTCTGTGGAAACAGATGGGTTTTTATCATCGGAAACAGAATTAGCCCTCGAGGTCTGGACAACTTTTTTTGAAAAAATCCCTAAGCCGCGCGGTCACAATTTCTGTTAAAAATCTGACGTTTTGCAATTCACTCAAAAATGTTGGCAAACTGTTGCAAGTGATCCCCTGAAATGTTTTTTGGTGAAAATAGATCGGTTTTTATAATCGGAAACAGAATTAGCCCTCGACGTCTGAAGAACTTTTTTTGAAAAAATCCCTAAGCCGCGCGGTCACAATTTCTGCTAAAAATCTGACGTTCTGCAGTTCACTCAAAAATGGTCCCAAACTGTTGCAAATGATCCCCTGAAATGTTTTTCGTTGGAAACAGATGGGTTTTTATCTTCGGAAACAGAATTAGCCCTCGACATCTGAACAACTTTTTTTGAAAAAATCCCTAAGCCGCGCGGTCACAATTTCTGCTAAAAATCTGACGTTCTGCAGTTCACTCAAAAATGGTCCCAAACTGTTGCAAATGATCCCCTGAAATGTTTTTCGTTGGAAACAGATGGGTTTTTATCACCGGAAACAGAATTAGCCCTCGACGTCTGAACAACTTTTTTTGAAAAAATCCCTAAGCCGCGCGGTCACAATTTCTGCTAAAAATCTGATGTTCTGCAATTCACTCAAAAATGTTGGCAAACTGTTCCAAATGATCCCCTGAAATGTTTTTCGGTGGAAACAGATGGGTTTTTATCATCGGAAACAGAATTAGCCCTCGACGTCTGAACAACTTTTTTGGAAAAAATCCCTAAGCCGCGCGGTCACAATTTCTGCTTAAAATCTGACGATCTGCAATTCACTCAAAAATGTTGGCAAACTGTTGCAAGTGATCCCCTGAAATGTTTTTCGGTGGAAACAGATGGGTTTTTATCATCGGAAACAGAATTAGCCCTCGACGTCTGAACAACTTTTTTTGAAAAAATCCCTAACCCACGCGGTCACAATTTTTGCTAAAAATCTGACGTTCTGCAATTCACTCAAAAATGTTGGCAAACTGTTGCAAGTGATCCCCTGAAATGTTTTTCGGTGGAAACTGATGGGTTTTTAGCATCGGAAACATAATTAGCCATCGACGTCTGAACAACTTTTTTTGAAAAAATCCCTAAGCCGCGCGGTCACAATTTCTGCTAAAAATCTGACTTTCTGCAGTTCACTCAAAAATGTTGGCAAACTGTTGCAAGTGATCCCCTGAAATGTTTTTCTGTGGAAACAGATCGGTTTTTATCATCGGAAACAGAATTAGCCCTCGACGTCTGAACAACTTTTTTTGAAAAAATCCCTAAGCCGCGCGGTCACAATTTCTGCTAAAAATCTGACGTTCTGCAATTCACTCAAAAATGTTGGCAAACTGTTGCAAGTGATCCCCTGAAATGTTTTTCGGTGGAAACAGATGCGTTTTTATCATTGGAAACAGAATTAGCCCTCGAGGTCTGAACAACTTTTTTTGAAAAAATCCCATAACCGCGCGGTCACAATTTCTGCTAAAAATCTGACGTTCTGCAATTCCCTCAAAAATGTTGGCAAAGTGTTGCAAGTGATCCCCTGAAATGTTTTTCGGTGTAAACAGATGGGTTTTTATCATCGGAAACAGAATTAGCCTTCGACGTCTGAACAACTTTTTTTGAAAAAATCCCTAACCCGCACGGTCACAATTTTTGCTAAAAATCTGACGTTCTGCAATTCACTCAAAAATGTTGGCAAACTGTTGCAAGTGATCCCCTGAAATGTTTTTCGGTGGAAACAGATGGTTTTTTATCATCGGAAACAGAATTAGCCCTCGACGTCTGAACAACTTTTTTTGAAAAAATCCCTAAGCCGTGCGGTCACAATTTCTGCTAAAAATCTGACGTTATGCAGTTCACTCAAAAATGGTCCCAAACTGTTGGAAATGATCCCCTGAAAGGTTTTTCTGTGGAAACAGATGGGTTTTTATCATCGGAAACAGAATTAGCCCTCGAGGTCTGGACAACTTTTTTTGAAAAAATCCCTAAGCCGCGCGGTCACAATTTCTGCTAAAAATCTGACGTTCTGCAATTCACTCAAAAATGTTGGCAAACTGTTGCAAGTGATCCCCTGAAATGTTTTTTGGTGAAAATAGATCGGTTTTTATCATCGGAAACAGAATTAGCCCTCGACGTCTGAACAACTTTTTTTGAAAAAATCCCTCAGCCGCGCGGTCACAATTTCTGTTAAAAATCTGACGTTTTGCAATTCACTCAAAAATGTTGGCAAACTGTTGCAAGTGATCCCCTGAAATGTTTTTTGGTGAAAATAGATCGGTTTTTATAATCGGAAACAGAATTAGCCCTCGACGTCTGAAGAACTTTTTTTGAAAAAATCCCTAAGCCGCGCGGTCACAATTTCAGCTAAAAATCTGACGTTCTGCAATTCACTCAAAAATGTTGGCAAACTGTTGCAAGTGATCCCCTGAAATGTTTTTCGGTGGAAACAGATGGGTTTTTATCTTCGGAAACAGAATTAGCCCTCGACATCTGAACAACTTTTTTTGAAAAAATCCCTAAGCCGCGCGGTCACAATTTCTGCTAAAAATCTGACGTTCTGCAGTTCACTCAAAAATGGTCCCAAACTGTTGCAAATGATCCCCTGAAATGTTTTTCGTTGGAAACAGATGGGTTTTTATCACCGGAAACAGAATTAGCCCTCGACGTCTGAACAACTTTTTTTGAAAAAATCCCTAAGCCGCGCGGTCACAATTTCTGCTAAAAATCTGATGTTCTGCAATTCACTCAAAAATGTTGGCAAACTGTTCCAAATGATCCCCTGAAATGTTTTTCGGTGGAAACAGATGGGTTTTTATCATCGGAAACAGAATTAGCCCTCGACGTCTGAACAACTTTTTTGGAAAAAATCCCTAAGCCGCGCGGTCACAATTTCTGCTTAAAATCTGACGATCTGCAATTCACTCAAAAATGTTGGCAAACTGTTGCAAGTGATCCCCTGAAATGTTTTTTGGTGAAAATAGATCGGTTTTTATCATCGGAAACAGAATTAGCCCTCGACGTCTGAACAACTTTTTTTGAAAAAATCCCTCAGCCGCGCGGTCACAATTTCTGTTAAAAATCTGACGTTTTGCAATTCACTCAAAAATGTTGGCAAACTGTTGCAAGTGATCCCCTGAAATGTTTTTTGGTGAAAATAGATCGGTTTTTATAATCGGAAACAGAATTAGCCCTCGACGTCTGAAGAACTTTTTTTGAAAAAATCCCTAAGCCGCGCGGTCACAATTTCAGCTAAAAATCTGACGTTCTGCAATTCACTCAAAAATGTTGGCAAACTGTTGCAAGTGATCCCCTGAAATGTTTTTCGGTGGAAACAGATGGGTTTTTATCTTCGGAAACAGAATTAGCCCTCGACATCTGAACAACTTTTTTTGAAAAAATCCCTAAGCCGCGCGGTCACAATTTCTGCTAAAAATCTGACGTTCTGCAGTTCACTCAAAAATGGTCCCAAACTGTTGCAAATGATCCCCTGAAATGTTTTTCGTTGGAAACAGATGGGTTTTTATCACCGGAAACAGAATTAGCCCTCGACGTCTGAACAACTTTTTTTGAAAAAATCCCATAACCGCGCGGTCACAAATTCTGCTAAAAATCTGACGTTCTGCAATTCCCTCAAAAATGTTGGCAAAGTGTTGCAAGTGATCCCCTGAAATGTTTTTCGGTGTAAACAGATGGGTTTTTATCATCGGAAACAGAATTAGCCCTCGACGTCTGAACAACTTTTTTTGAAAAAATCCCTAACCCGCGCGGTCACAATTTTTGCTAAAAATCTGACGTTCTGCAATTCACTCAAAAATGTTGGCAAACTGTTGCAAGTGATCCCCTGAAATGTTTTTCGGTGGAAACAGATGGTTTTTTATCATCGGAAACAGAATTAGCCCTCGACGTCTGAACAACTTTTTTTGAAAAAATCCCTAAGCCGTGCGGTCACAATTTCTGCTAAAAATCTGACGTTCTGCAGTTCACTCAAAAATGGTCCCAAACTGTTGCAAATGATCGCCTGAAATGTTTTTCGTTGGAAACAGATGGGTTTTTATCACCGGAAACAGAGTTAGCCCTCGACGTCTGAACAACTTTTTTTGAAAAAATCCCTAAGCCGCGCGGTCACAATTTCTGCTAAAAATCTGATGTTCTGCAATTCACTCAAAAATGTTGGCAAACTGTTGCAAATGATCCCCTGAAATGTTTTTCGGTGGAAACAGATGGGTTTTTATCATCGGAAACAGAATTAGCCCTCGACGTCTGAACAACTTTTTTTGAAAAAATCCCTAAGCCGCGCGGTCACAATTTCTGCTAAAAATCTGACGTTCTGCAATTCGTTCAAAAATGGTCCCAAACTGTTGCAAACGATCCCCTGAAAGGTTTTTCGGTGGAAACAGATGGGTTTTTATAATCGGAAACAGAATTAGCCCTCGACGTCTCAACAACTTTTTTTGAAAAAATCCCTAAGCCGCGCGGTCACAATTTCTGCTTAAAATCTGACGTTCTGCAATTCACTCAAAAATGTTGGCAAACTGTTGCAAGTGATCCCCTGAAATGTTTTTCGGTGGAAATAGATGGGTTTTTATCATCGGAAACAGAATTAGCCCTCGACGTCTGAACAACTTTTTTTGAAAAAATCCCTAAGCCGCGCGGTCACAATTTCTGCCAAAAATCTGACGTTATGCAGTTCACTCAAAAATGGTCCCAAACTGTTGGAAATGATCCCCTGAAAGGTTTTTCTGTGGAAACAGATGGGTTTTTATCATCGGAAACAGAATTAGCCCTCGAGGTCTGGACAACTTTTTTTGAAAAAATCCCTAAGCCGCGCGGTCACAATTTCTGCTAAAAATCTGACGTTCTGCAATTCACTCAAAAATGTTGGCAAACTGTTGCAAGTGATCCCCTGAAATGTTTTTTGGTGAAAATAGATCGGTTTTTATAATCGGAAACAGAATTAGCCCTCGACGTCTGAACAACTTTTTTTGAAAAAATCCCTCAGCCGCGCGGTCACAATTTCTGTTAAAAATCTGACGTTTTGCAATTCACTCAAAAATGTTGGCAAACTGTTGCAAGTGATCCCCTGAAATGTTTTTTGGTGAAAATAGATCGGTTTTTATAATCGGAAACAGAATTAGCCCTCGACGTCTGAAGAACTTTTTTTGAAAAAATCCCTAAGCCGCGCGGTCACAATTTCAGCTAAAAATCTGACGTTCTGCAATTCACTCAAAAATGTTGGCAAACTGTTGCAAGTGATCCCCTGAAATGTTTTTCGGTGGAAACAGATGGGTTTTTATCTTCGGAAACAGAATTAGCCCTCGACATCTGAACAACTTTTTTTGAAAAAATCCCTAAGCCGCGCGGTCACAATTTCTGCTAAAAATCTGACGTTCTGCAGTTCACTCAAAAATGGTGCCAAACTGTTGCAAATGATCCCCTGAAATGTTTTTCGTTGGAAACAGATGGGTTTTTATCACCGGAAACAGAATTAGCCCTCGACGTCTGAACAACTTTTTTTGAAAAAATCCCTAAGCCGCGCGGTCACAATTTCTGCTAAAAATCTGATGTTCTGCAATTCACTCAAAAATGTTGGCAAACTGTTCCAAATGATCCCCTGAAATGTTTTTCGGTGGAAACAGATGGGTTTTTATCATCGGTAACAGAATTAGCCCTCGACGTCTGAACAACTTTTTTGGAAAAAATCCCTAAGCCGCGCGGTCACAATTTCTGCTTAAAATCTGACGATCTGCAATTCACTCAAAAATGTTGGCAAACTGTTGCAAGTGATCCCCTGAAATGTTTTTTGGTGAAAATAGATCGGTTTTTATCATCGGAAACAGAATTAGCCCTCGACGTCTGAACAACTTTTTTTGAAAAAATCCCTCAGCCGCGCGGTCACAATTTCTGTTAAAAATCTGACGTTTTGCAATTCACTCAAAAATGTTCGCAAACTGTTGCAAGTGATCCCCTGAAATGTTTTTTGGTGAAAATAGATCGGTTTTTATAATCGGAAACAGAATTAGCCCTCGACGTCTGAAGAACTTTTTTTGAAAAAATCCCTAAGCCGCGCGGTCACAATTTCAGCTAAAAATCTGACGTTCTGCAATTCACTCAAAAATGTTGGCAAACTGTTGCAAGTGATCCCCTGAAATGTTTTTCGGTGGAAACAGATGGGTTTTTATCTTCGGAAACAGAATTAGCCCTCGACATCTGAACAACTTTTTTTGAAAAAATCCCTAAGCCGCGCGGTCACAATTTCTGCTAAAAATCTGATGTTCTGCAATTCACTCAAAAATGTTGGCAAACTGTTCCAAATGATCCCCTGAAATGTTTTTCGGTGGAAACAGATGGGTTTTTATCATCGGAAACAGAATTAGCCGTCGACGTCTGAACAACTTTTTTGGAAAAAATCCCTAAGCCGCGCGGTCACAATTTCTGCTTAAAATCTGACGATCTGCAATTCACTCAGAAATGTTGGCAAACTGTTGCAAGTGATCCCCTGAAACGTTTTTCGGTGGAAATAGATGGGTTTTTATCATCGGAAACAGAATTAGCCCTCGACGTCTGAACAACTTTTTTTGAAAAAATCCCTAAGCCGCGCGGTCACAATTTCAGCTAAAAATCTGACGTTCTGCAATTCACTCAAAAATGTTGGCAAACTGTTGCAAGTGATCCCCTGAAATGTTTTTCGGTGGAAACAGATGGGTTTTTATTTTCGGAAACAGAATTAGCCCTCGACATCTGAACAACTTTTTTTGAAAAAATCCCTAAGCCGCGCCGTCACAATTTCTGCTAAAAATCTGACGTTCTGCAATGCCCTCAAAAATGGTGCCAAACTGTTGCAAACGATCCCCTGAAAGGTTTTTCGGTGGAAAGAGATGTGTTTTTATCATCGGAAACAGAATTATCCCTTGACGTCTGAACAACTTTTTTTGAAAAAATCCCTAAGCCGCGCGGGTCACATTTTCTGCTAAAAATCTGACGTTCTGCAATTCCCTCAAAAATGTTGGCAAACTGTTGCAAGTGATCCCCTGAAATGTTTTTCGGTGGGAACAGATGGGTTTTTATCACCGGAAACAGAATTAGCCCTCGACGTCTGAACAACTTTTTTTGAAAAAATCCCTAAGCCGCGCGGTCACAATTTCTGCTAAAAATCTGATGTTCTGCAGTTCACTCAAATATGTTGGCAAACTGTTGCAAATGATCCCCTGAAATGTTTTTCGGTGGAAACAGATGGGTTTTTATCATCGGAAACAGAATTAGCCCTCGACGTCTGAACAACTTTTTTTGAAAAAAATCCCTAAGCCGCGCGGTCACAATTTCTGCTAAAAATCTGACGTTCTGCAATTCGTTCAAAAATGTTGGCAAACTGTTGCAAGTGATCCCCTGAAATGTTTTTCGGTGGAAATAGATGGGTTTTTATCATCGGAAACAGAATTAGCCCTCGACGTCTGAACAACTTTTTTTGAAAAAATCCCTAAGCCGCGCGGTCACAATTTCTGCTAAAAATCTGACGTTCTGCAGTTCACTCAAAAATGGTCCCAAACTGTTGCAAATGATCCCCTGAAAGGTTTTCTGTGGAAACAGATGGGTTTTTATCATCGGAAACAGAATTAGCCCTCGACGTCTGAACAACTTTTTTTGAAAAAATCCCTAAGCCGCGCGGTCACAATTTCTGCTAAAAATCTGACGTTCTGCAATTCACTCAAAAATGTTGGCAAACTGTTGCAAGTGATCCCCTGAAATGTTTTTCGGTGGAAACTGATGGGTTTTTATCATCGGAAACAGAATTAGCCATCGACGTCTGAACAACTTTTTTTGAAAAAATCCCTAAGCCGCGCGGTCACATTTTCTGCTCAAAATCTGACGTTCTGCAATTCCCTCAAAAATGTTGGCAAACTGTTGCAAGTGATCCCCTGAAATGTTTTTCGGTGGAAACAGATGGGTTTTTATCACCGGAAAAAGAATTAGCCCTCGACGTCTGAACAACTTTTTTTGAAAAAATCCCTAAGCCGCGCGGTCACAATTTCTGCAAAAAATCTGATGTTCTGCAATTCACTCGAAAATGTTGGCAAACTGTTGCAAATGATCCCCTGAAATGTTTTTTGGTGGAAACAGATGGGTTTTTATCATCGGAAACAGAATTAGCCCTCGACGTCCGAACAACTTTTTTTGAAAAAATCCCTAAGCCGCGCGGTCACAATTTCTGCTAAAAATCTGACGTTCTGCAGTTCACTCAAAAATGATCCCAAACTGTTGCAAATGATCCCCTGAAAGGTTTTTCTGTGGAAACAGATGGGTTTTTATCATCGGAAACAGAATTAGCCCTCGAGGTCTGGACAACTTTTTTTGAAAAAATCCCTAAGCCGTGCGGTCACAATTTCTGCTTAAAATCTGACGTTCTGCAATTCACTCAAAAATGTTGGCAAACTGTTGCAAGTGATCCCCTGAAATGTTTTTCGTTGGAAATAGATGGGTTTTTATCATCGGAAACAGAATTAGCCCTCGACGTCTGAACAACTTTTTTTGAAAAAATCCCTAAGCCGCGCGGTCACAATTTCTGCTAAAAATCTGACGTTCTGCAGTTCACTCAAAAATGGTCCCAAACTGTTGCAAATGATCCCCTGAAAGGTTTTCTGTGGAAACAGATGGGTTTTTATCATCGGAAACAGAATTAGCCCTCGAGGTCTGGACAACTTTTTTTGAAAAAATCCCATAACCGCGCGGTCACAATTTCTGCTTAAAATCTGACGTTCTGCAATTCACTCAAAAATGTTGGCAAACTGTTGCAAGTGATCCCCTGAAATGTTTTTCGGTGGAAATAGATGGGTTTTTATCATCGGAAACAGAATTAGCCCTCGACGTCTGAACAACTTTTTTTGAAAAAATCCCTAAGCCGCGCGGTCACAATTTCTGCTAAAAATCTGACGTTCTGCAATTCACTCAATAATGTTGGCAAACTGTTGCAAGTGATCCCCTGAAATGTTTTTCAGTGGAAATAGATGGGTTTTTATCATCGGAAACAGAATTAGCCCTCGACGTCTGAACAACTTTTTTTGAAAAAATCCCTAACCCACGCGGTCACAATTTTTGCTAAAAATCTGACGTTCTGCAATTCACTCAAAAATGTTGGCAAACTGTTGCAAGTGATCCCCTGAAATGTTTTTCGGTGGAAACTGATGGGTTTTAATCATCGGAAACAGAATTAGCCATCGACGTCTGAACAACTTTTTTTGAAAAAATCCCTAAGCCGCGCGGTCACAATTTCTGCTAAAAATCTGACGTTCTGCAGTTCACTCAAAAATGTTGGCAAACTGTTGCAAGTGATCCCCTGAAATGTTTTTCTGTGGAAACAGATCGGTTTTTATCATCGGAAACAGAATTAGCCCTCGACGTCTGAACAACTTTTTTTGAAAAAATCCCTAAGCCGCGCGGTCACAATTTCTGCTAAAAATCTGACGTTCTGCAATTCACTCAAAAATGTTGGCAAACTGTTGCAAGTGATCCCCTGAAATGTTTTTCGGTGGAAACAGATGCGTTTTTATCATTGGAAACAGAATTAGCCCTCGACGTCTGAACAACTTTTTTTGAAAAAATCCCATAGCCGCGCGGTCACAATTTCTGCTAAAAATCTGACGTTCTGCACTTCCCTCAAAAATGTTGGCAAAGTGTTGCAAATGATCCCCTGAAATGTTTTTCGTTGGAAACAGATGGGTTTTTATCACCGGAAACAGAGTTAGCCCTCGACGTCTGAACAACTTTTTTTGAAAAAATCCCTAAGCCGCGCGGTCACAATTTCTGCTAAAAATCTGATGTTCTGCAATTCACTCAAAAATGTTGGCAAACTGTTGCAAATGATCCCCTGAAATGTTTTTCGGTGGAAACAGATGGGTTTTTATCACCGGAAACAGAATTAGCCCTCGACGTCTGAACAACTTTTTTTGAAAAAATCCCTAAGCCGCGCGGTCACAATTTCTGCTAAAAATCTGATGTTCTGCAGTTCACTCAAATATGTTGGCAAACTGTTGCAAATGATCCCCTGAAATGTTTTTCGGTGGAAACAGATGGGTTTTTATCATCGGAAACAGAATTAGCCCTCGACGTCTGAACAACTTTTTTTGAAAAAAAACCCTAAGCCGCGCGGTCACAATTTCTGCTAAAAATCTGACGTTCTGCAATTCGTTCAAAAATGGTCCCAAACTGTTGCAAACGATCCCCTGAAAGGTTTTTCGGTGGAAACAGATGGGTTTTTATCATCGGAAACAGAATTAGCCCTCGACGTCTGAACAACTTTTTTTGAAAAAATCCCTAAGCCGCGCGGTCACAATTTCTGCTAAAAATCTGACCTTCTGCAATTCACTCAATAATGTTGGCAAACTGTTGCAAGTGATCCCCTGAAATGTTTTTCGGTGGAAACTGATGGGTTTTTATCATCGGAAACAGAATTAGCCATCGACGTCTGAACAACTTTTTTTGAAAAAATCCCTAAGCCGCGCGGTCACAATTTCTGCTAAAAATCTGACGTTCTGCAGTTCACTCAAAAATGGTCCCAAACTGTTGGAAATGATCCCCTGAAAGGTTTTTCTGTGGAAACAGATGGGTTTTTATCATCGGAAACAGAATTAGCCCTCGAGGTCTGGACAACTTTTTTTGAAAAAATCCCTAAGCCGCGCGGTCACAATTTCTGCTAAAAATCTGACGTTCTGCAATTCACTCAAAAATGTTGGCAAACTGTTGCAAGTGATCCCCTGAAATGTTTTTCGTTGGAAATAGATGGGTTTTTATCATCGGAAACAGAATTAGCCCTCGACGTCTGAACAACTTTTTTTGAAAAAATCCCTAAGCCGCGCGGTCACAATTTCTGCTAAAAATCTGACGTTCTGCAGTTCACTCAAAAATGGTCCCAAACTGTTGCAAATGATCCCCTGAAAGGTTTTCTGTGGAAACAGATGGGTTTTTATCATCGGAAACAGAATTAGCCCTCGAGGTCTGGACAACTTTTTTTGAAAAAATCCCATAACCGCGCGGTCACAATTTCTGCTTAAAATCTGACGTTCTGCAATTCACTCAAAAATGTTGGCAAACTGTTGCAAGTGATCCCCTGAAATGTTTTTCGGTGGAAATAGATGGGTTTTTATCATCGGAAACAGAATTAGCCCTCGACGTCTGAACAACTTTTTTTGAAAAAATCCCTAAGCCGCGCGGTCACAATTTCTGCTAAAAATCTGACGTTCTGCAATTCACTCAATAATGTTGGCAAACTGTTGCAAGTGATCCCCTGAAATGTTTTTCAGTGGAAATAGATGGGTTTTTATCATCGGAAACAGAATTAGCCCTCGACGTCTGAACAACTTTTTTTGAAAAAATCCCTAACCCACGCGGTCACAATTTTTGCTAAAAATCTGACGTTCTGCAATTCACTCAAAAATGTTGGCAAACTGTTGCAAGTGATCCCCTGAAATGTTTTTCGGTGGAAACTGATGGGTTTTAATCATCGGAAACAGAATTAGCCATCGACGTCTGAACAACTTTTTTTGAAAAAATCCCTAAGCCGCGCGGTCACAATTTCTGCTAAAAATCTGACGTTCTGCAGTTCACTCAAAAATGTTGGCAAACTGTTGCAAGTGATCCCCTGAAATGTTTTTCTGTGGAAACAGATCGGTTTTTATCATCGGAAACAGAATTAGCCCTCGACGTCTGAACAACTTTTTTTGAAAAAATCCCTAAGCCGCGCGGTCACAATTTCTGCTAAAAATCTGACGTTCTGCAATTCACTCAAAAATGTTGGCAAACTGTTGCAAGTGATCCCCTGAAATGTTTTTCGTTGGAAACAGATGGGTTTTTATCACCGGAAACAGAGTTAGCCCTCGACGTCTGAACAACTTTTTTTGAAAAAATCCCTAAGCCGCGCGGTCACAATTTCTGCTAAAAATCTGATGTTCTGCAATTCACTCAAAAATGTTGGCAAACTGTTGCAAATGATCCCCTGAAATGTTTTTCGGTGGAAACAGATGGGTTTTTATCACCGGAAACAGAATTAGCCCTCGACGTCTGAACAACTTTTTTTGAAAAAATCCCTAAGCCGCGCGGTCACAATTTCTGCTAAAAATCTGATGTTCTGCAGTTCACTCAAATATGTTGGCAAACTGTTGCAAATGATCCCCTGAAATGTTTTTCGGTGGAAACAGATGGGTTTTTATCATCGGAAACAGAATTAGCCCTCGACGTCTGAACAACTTTTTTTGAAAAAAATCCCTAAGCCGCGCGGTCACAATTTCTGCTAAAAATCTGACGTTCTGCAATTCGTTCAAAAATGGTCCCAAACTGTTGCAAACGATCCCCTGAAAGGTTTTTCGGTGGAAACAGATGGGTTTTTATCATCGGAAACAGAATTAGCCCTCGACGTCTGAACAACTTTTTTTGAAAAAATCCCTAAGCCGCGCGGTCACAATTTCTGCTAAAAATCTGACCTTCTGCAATTCACTCAATAATGTTGGCAAACTGTTGCAAGTGATCCCCTGAAATGTTTTTCGGTGGAAACTGATGGGTTTTTATCATCGGAAACAGAATTAGCCATCGACGTCTGAACAACTTTTTTTGAAAAAATCCCTAAGCCGCGCGGTCACAATTTCTGCTAAAAATCTGACGTTCTGCAGTTCACTCAAAAATGGTCCCAAACTGTTGGAAATGATCCCCTGAAAGGTTTTTCTGTGGAAACAGATGGGTTTTTATCATCGGAAACAGAATTAGCCCTCGAGGTCTGGACAACTTTTTTTGAAAAAATCCCTAAGCCGCGCGGTCACAATTTCTGCTAAAAATCTGACGTTCTGCAATTCACTCAAAAATGTTGGCAAACTGTTGCAAGTGATCCCCTGAAATGTTTTTCGGTGGAAACTGATGGGTTTTAATCATCGGAAACAGAATTAGCCATCGACGTCTGAACAACTTTTTTTGAAAAAATCCCTAAGCCGCGCGGTCACAATTTCTGCTAAAAATCTGACGTTCTGCAGTTCACTCAAAAATGTTGGCAAACTGTTGCAAGTGATCCCCTGAAATGTTTTTCTGTGGAAACAGATCGGTTTTTATCATCGGAAACAGAATTAGCCCTCGACGTCTGAACAACTTTTTTTGAAAAAATCCCTAAGCCGCGCGGTCACAATTTCTGCTAAAAATCTGACGTTCTGCAATTCACTCAAAAATGTTGGCAAACTGTTGCAAGTGATCCCCTGAAATGTTTTTCGGTGGAAACAGATGCGTTTTTATCATTGGAAACAGAATTAGCCCTCGACGTCTGAACAACTTTTTTTGAAAAAATCCCATAGCCGCGCGGTCACAATTTCTGCTAAAAATCTGACGTTCTGCACTTCCCTCAAAAATGTTGGCAAAGTGTTGCAAATGATCCCCTGAAATGTTTTTCGTTGGAAACAGATGGGTTTTTATCACCGGAAACAGAGTTAGCCCTCGACGTCTGAACAACTTTTTTTGAAAAAATCCCTAAGCCGCGCGGTCACAATTTCTGCTAAAAATCTGATGTTCTGCAATTCACTCAAAAATGTTGGCAAACTGTTGCAAATGATCCCCTGAAATGTTTTTCGGTGGAAACAGATGGGTTTTTATCACCGGAAACAGAATTAGCCCTCGACGTCTGAACAACTTTTTTTGAAAAAATCCCTAAGCCGCGCGGTCACAATTTCTGCTAAAAATCTGATGTTCTGCAGTTCACTCAAATATGTTGGCAAACTGTTGCAAATGATCCCCTGAAATGTTTTTCGGTGGAAACAGATGGGTTTTTATCATCGGAAACAGAATTAGCCCTCGACGTCTGAACAACTTTTTTTGAAAAAAAACCCTAAGCCGCGCGGTCACAATTTCTGCTAAAAATCTGACGTTCTGCAATTCGTTCAAAAATGGTCCCAAACTGTTGCAAACGATCCCCTGAAAGGTTTTTCGGTGGAAACAGATGGGTTTTTATCATCGGAAACAGAATTAGCCCTCGACGTCTGAACAACTTTTTTTGAAAAAATCCCTAAGCCGCGCGGTCACAATTTCTGCTAAAAATCTGACCTTCTGCAATTCACTCAATAATGTTGGCAAACTGTTGCAAGTGATCCCCTGAAATGTTTTTCGGTGGAAACTGATGGGTTTTTATCATCGGAAACAGAATTAGCCATCGACGTCTGAACAACTTTTTTTGAAAAAATCCCTAAGCCGCGCGGTCACAATTTCTGCTAAAAATCTGACGTTCTGCAGTTCACTCAAAAATGGTCCCAAACTGTTGGAAATGATCCCCTGAAAGGTTTTTCTGTGGAAACAGATGGGTTTTTATCATCGGAAACAGAATTAGCCCTCGAGGTCTGGACAACTTTTTTTGAAAAAATCCCTAAGCCGCGCGGTCACAATTTCTGCTAAAAATCTGACGTTCTGCAATTCACTCAAAAATGTTGGCAAACTGTTGCAAGTGATCCCCTGAAATGTTTTTCGTTGGAAATAGATGGGTTTTTATCATCGGAAACAGAATTAGCCCTCGACGTCTGAACAACTTTTTTTGAAAAAATCCCTAAGCCGCGCGGTCACAATTTCTGCTAAAAATCTGACGTTCTGCAGTTCACTCAAAAATGGTCCCAAACTGTTGCAAATGATCCCCTGAAAGGTTTTCTGTGGAAACAGATGGGTTTTTATCATCGGAAACAGAATTAGCCCTCGAGGTCTGGACAACTTTTTTTGAAAAAATCCCATAACCGCGCGGTCACAATTTCTGCTTAAAATCTGACGTTCTGCAATTCACTCAAAAATGTTGGCAAACTGTTGCAAGTGATCCCCTGAAATGTTTTTCGGTGGAAATAGATGGGTTTTTATCATCGGAAACAGAATTAGCCCTCGACGTCTGAACAACTTTTTTTGAAAAAATCCCTAAGCCGCGCGGTCACAATTTCTGCTAAAAATCTGACGTTCTGCAATTCACTCAATAATGTTGGCAAACTGTTGCAAGTGATCCCCTGAAATGTTTTTCAGTGGAAATAGATGGGTTTTTATCATCGGAAACAGAATTAGCCCTCGACGTCTGAACAACTTTTTTTGAAAAAATCCCTAACCCACGCGGTCACAATTTTTGCTAAAAATCTGACGTTCTGCAATTCACTCAAAAATGTTGGCAAACTGTTGCAAGTGATCCCCTGAAATGTTTTTCGGTGGAAACTGATGGGTTTTAATCATCGGAAACAGAATTAGCCATCGACGTCTGAACAACTTTTTTTGAAAAAATCCCTAAGCCGCGCGGTCACAATTTCTGCTAAAAATCTGACGTTCTGCAGTTCACTCAAAAATGTTGGCAAACTGTTGCAAGTGATCCCCTGAAATGTTTTTCTGTGGAAACAGATCGGTTTTTATCATCGGAAACAGAATTAGCCCTCGACGTCTGAACAACTTTTTTTGAAAAAATCCCTAAGCCGCGCGGTCACAATTTCTGCTAAAAATCTGACGTTCTGCAATTCACTCAAAAATGTTGGCAAACTGTTGCAAGTGATCCCCTGAAATGTTTTTCGTTGGAAACAGATGGGTTTTTATCACCGGAAACAGAGTTAGCCCTCGACGTCTGAACAACTTTTTTTGAAAAAATCCCTAAGCCGCGCGGTCACAATTTCTGCTAAAAATCTGATGTTCTGCAATTCACTCAAAAATGTTGGCAAACTGTTGCAAATGATCCCCTGAAATGTTTTTCGGTGGAAACAGATGGGTTTTTATCACCGGAAACAGAATTAGCCCTCGACGTCTGAACAACTTTTTTTGAAAAAATCCCTAAGCCGCGCGGTCACAATTTCTGCTAAAAATCTGATGTTCTGCAGTTCACTCAAATATGTTGGCAAACTGTTGCAAATGATCCCCTGAAATGTTTTTCGGTGGAAACAGATGGGTTTTTATCATCGGAAACAGAATTAGCCCTCGACGTCTGAACAACTTTTTTTGAAAAAAATCCCTAAGCCGCGCGGTCACAATTTCTGCTAAAAATCTGACGTTCTGCAATTCGTTCAAAAATGGTCCCAAACTGTTGCAAACGATCCCCTGAAAGGTTTTTCGGTGGAAACAGATGGGTTTTTATCATCGGAAACAGAATTAGCCCTCGACGTCTGAACAACTTTTTTTGAAAAAATCCCTAAGCCGCGCGGTCACAATTTCTGCTAAAAATCTGACCTTCTGCAATTCACTCAATAATGTTGGCAAACTGTTGCAAGTGATCCCCTGAAATGTTTTTCGGTGGAAACTGATGGGTTTTTATCATCGGAAACAGAATTAGCCATCGACGTCTGAACAACTTTTTTTGAAAAAATCCCTAAGCCGCGCGGTCACAATTTCTGCTAAAAATCTGACGTTCTGCAGTTCACTCAAAAATGGTCCCAAACTGTTGGAAATGATCCCCTGAAAGGTTTTTCTGTGGAAACAGATGGGTTTTTATCATCGGAAACAGAATTAGCCCTCGAGGTCTGGACAACTTTTTTTGAAAAAATCCCTAAGCCGCGCGGTCACAATTTCTGCTAAAAATCTGACGTTCTGCAATTCACTCAAAAATGTTGGCAAACTGTTGCAAGTGATCCCCTGAAATGTTTTTTGGTGAAAATAGATCGGTTTTTATAATCGAAAACAGAATTAGCCCTCGACGTCTGAACAACTTTTTTTGAAAAAATCCCTAAGCCACGCGGTCACAATTTCTGTTAAAAATCTGACGTTCTGCAATTCACTCAAAAATGTTGGCAAACCGTTGCAAGTGATCCCCTAAAATGTTTTTCGGTGGAAACAGATGGGTTTTTATCATCGGAAACAGAATTAGCCCTCGACGTCTGAACAACTTTTTTTGAAAAAATCCCTAAGCCGCGCCGTCACATTTTCTGCTCAAAATCTGACGTTCTGCAATTCCCTCAAAAATGTTGGCAAACTGTTGCAAGTGATCCCCTGAAATGTTTTTCGGTGGAAACAGATGGGTTTTTATCACCGGAAAAAGAATTAGCCCTCGACGTCTGAACAACTTTTTTTGAAAAAATCCCTAAGCCGCGCGGTCACAATTTCTGCAAAAAATCTGATGTTCTGCAATTCACTCAAAAATGTTGGCAAACTGTTGCAAATGATCCCCTGAAATGTTTTTTGGTGGAAACAGATGGGTTTTTATCATCGGAAACAGAATTAGCCCTCGAGGTCTGGACAACTTTTTTTGAAAAAATCCCTAAGCCGCGCGGTCACAATTTCTGCTTAAAATCTGACGTTCTGCAATTCACTCAAAAATGTTGGCAAACTGTTGCAAGTGATCCCCTGAAATGTTTTTCGTTGGAAATAGATGGGTTTTTATCATCGGAAACAGAATTAGCCCTCGACGTCTGAACAACTTTTTTTGAAAAAATCCCTAAGCCGCGCGGTCACAATTTCTGCTAAAAATCTGACGTTCTGCAGTTCACTCAAAAATGGTCCCAAACTGTTGCAAATGATCCCCTGAAAGGTTTTCTTTGGAAACAGATGGGTTTTTATCATCGGAAACAGAATTAGCCCTCGAGGTCTGGACAACTTTTTTTGAAAAAATCCCATAACCGCGCGGTCACAATTTCTGCTTAAAATCTGACGTTCTGCAATTCACTCAAAAATGTTGGCAAACTGTTGCAAGTGATCCCCTGAAATGTTTTTCGGTGGAAATAGATGGGTTTTTATCATCGGAAACAGAATTAGCCCTCGACGTCTGAACAACTTTTTTTGAAAAAATCCCTAAGCCGCGCGGTCACAATTTCTGCTAAAAATCTGACGTTCTGCAATTCACTCAATAATGTTGGCAAAGTGTTGCAAGTGATCCCCTGAAATGTTTTTCGGTGGAAACAGATGGGTTTTTATCATCGGAAACAGAATTAGCCCTCGACGTCTGAACAACTTTTTTTGAAAAAATCCCTAACCCACGCGGTCACAATTTTTGCTAAAAATCTGACGTTCTGCAATTCACTCAAAAATGTTGGCAAACTGTTGCAAGTGATCCCCTGAAATGTTTTTCGGTGGAAACTGATGGGTTTTTATCATCGGAAACAGAATTAGCCCTTGACGTCTGAACAACTTTTTTTGAAAAAATCCCTAAGCCGCGCGGTCACAATTTCTGCTAAAAATCTGACGTTCTGCAATTCACTCAAAAATGTTGGCAAACTGTTGCAAGTGATCCCCTGAAATGTTTTTCGGTGGAAATAGATGGGTTTTTATCATCGGAAACAGAATCAGCCCTCGACGTCTGAACAACTTTTTTTGAAAAAATCCCTAAGCCGCGCGGTCACAATTTCTGCTAAAAATCTGACGTTCTGCAATTCACTCAATAATGTTGGCAAAGTGTTGCAAGTGATCCCCTGAAATGTTTTTCGGTGGAAACAGATGGGTTTTTATCATCGGAAACAGAATTAGCCCTCGACGTCTGAACAACTTTTTTTGAAAAAATCCCTAACCCACGCGGTCACAATTTTTGCTAAAAATCTGACGTTCTGCAATTCACTCAAAAATGTTGGCAAACTGTTGCAAGTGATCCCCTGAAATGTTTTTCAGTGGAAACTGATGGGTTTTTATCATCGGAAACAGAATTAGCCCTTGACGTCTGAACAACTTTTTTTGAAAAAATCCCTAAGTCGCGCGGTCACAATTTCTGCTTAAAATCTGACGTTCTGCAATTCACTCAAAAATGTTGGCAAACTGTTGCAAGTGATCCCCTGAAATGTTTTTCGGTGGAAATAGATGGGTTTTTATCATCGGAAACAGAATCAGCCCTCGACGTCTGAACAACTTTTTTTGAAAAAATCCCTGAGCCGCGCGGTCACAATTTCTGCTAAAAATCTGACGTTCTGCAGTTCACTCAAAAATGGTCCCAAACTGTTGGAAATGATCCCCTGAAAGGTTTTTCTGTGGAAACAAATGGGTTTTTATCATCGGAAACAGAATTAGCCCTCGAGGTCTGGACAACTTTTTTTGAAAAAATCCCTAAGCCGCGCGGTCACAATTTCTGCTAAAAATCTGACGTTCTGCAATTCACTCAAAAATGTTGGCAAACTGTTGCAAGTGATCCCCTGAAATGTTTTTTGGTGAAAATAGATCGGTTTTTATAATCGGAAACAGAATTAGCCCTCGACGTCTGAACAACTTTTTTTGAAAAAATCCCTCAGCCGCGCGGTCACAATTTCTGCTAAAAATTTGACGTTTTGCAATTCACTCAAAAATGTTGGCAAACCGTTGCAAGTGATCCCCTAAAATGTTTTTCGGTGGAAACAGATGGGTTTTTATCATCGGAAACAGAATTAGCCCTCGACGTCTGAAGAACTTTTTTTGAAAAAATCCCTAAGCCGCGCGATCACAATTTCAGCTAAAAATCTGACGTTCTGCAATTCACTCAAAAATGTTGGCAAACTGTTGCAAGTGATCCCCTGAAATGTTTTTCGGTGGAAACAGATGGGTTTTTATCTTCGGAAACAGAATTAGCCCTCGACATCTGAACAACTTTTTTTGAAAAAATCCCTAAGCCGCGCGGTCACAATTTCTGCTAAAAATCTGACGTTCTGCAGTTCACTCAAAAATGGTCCCAAACTGTTGCAAATGATCCCCTGAAAGGTTTTTCTGTGGAAACAGATGGGTTTTTATCATCGGAAACAGAATTAGCCCTCGAGGTCTGGACAACTTTTTTTGAAAAAATCCCTAAGCCGCGCGGTCACAATTTCTGCTAAAAATCTGATGTTCTGCAATTCACTCAAAAATGTTGGCAAACTGTTCCAAATGATCCCCTGAAATGTTTTTCGGTGGAAACAGATGGGTTTTTATCATCGGAAACAGAATTAGCCCTCGACGTCTGAACAACTTTTTTTGAAAAAATCCCTAAGCCGCGCGGTCACAATTTCTGCTAAAAATCTCACGTTCTGCAATTCGTTCAAAAATGGTCCCAAACTGTTGCAAACGATCCCCTGAAAGGTTTTTCGGTGGAAACAGATGGGTTTTTATCATCGGAAACAGAATTAGCCCTCGACGTCTGAACAACTTTTTTTGAAAAAATCCCTAAGCCGCGCGGTCACAATTTCTGCTTAAAATCTGACGTTCAGCAATTCACTCAAAAATGTTGGCAAACTGTTGCAAGTGATCCCCTGAAAGGTTTTTCGGTGGAAATAGATGGGTTTTTATCATCGGAAACAGAATTAGCCCTCGACGTCTGAACAACTTTTTTTGAAAAAATCCCTAAGCCGCGCGGTCACAATTTCTGCTAAAAATCTGACGTTCTGCAGTTCACTCAAAAATGGTCCCAAACTGTTGCAAATGATCCCCTGAAATGTTTTTCGTTGGAAACAGATGGGTTTTTATCACCGGAAACAGAATTAGCCCTCGACGTCTGAACAACTTTTTTTGAAAAAATCCCTAAGCCGCGCGGTCACAATTTCTGCAAAAAATCTGATGTTCTGCAATTCACTCAAAAATGTTGGCAAACTGTTGCAAATGATCCCCTGAAATGTTTTTTGGTGGAAACAGATGGGTTTTTATCATCGGAAACAGAATTAGCCCTCGAGGTCTGGACAACTTTTTTTGAAAAAATCCCTAAGCCGCGCGGTCACAATTTCTGCTTAAAATCTGACGTTCTGCAATTCACTCAAAAATGTTGGCAAACTGTTGCAAGTGATCCCCTGAAATGTTTTTCGTTGGAAATAGATGGGTTTTTATCATCGGAAACAGAATTAGCCCTCGACGTCTGAACAACTTTTTTTGAAAAAATCCCTAAGCCGCGCGGTCACAATTTCTGCTAAAAATCTGACGTTCTGCAGTTCACTCAAAAATGGTCCCAAACTGTTGCAAATGATCCCCTGAAAGGTTTTCTTTGGAAACAGATGGGTTTTTATCATCGGAAACAGAATTAGCCCTCGAGGTCTGGACAACTTTTTTTGAAAAAATCCCATAACCGCGCGGTCACAATTTCTGCTTAAAATCTGACGTTCTGCAATTCACTCAAAAATGTTGGCAAACTGTTGCAAGTGATCCCCTGAAATGTTTTTCGGTGGAAATAGATGGGTTTTTATCATCGGAAACAGAATTAGCCCTCGACGTCTGAACAACTTTTTTTGAAAAAATCCCTAAGCCGCGCGGTCACAATTTCTGCTAAAAATCTGACGTTCTGCAATTCACTCAATAATGTTGGCAAAGTGTTGCAAGTGATCCCCTGAAATGTTTTTCGGTGGAAACAGATGGGTTTTTATCATCGGAAACAGAATTAGCCCTCGACGTCTGAAGAACTTTTTTTGAAAAAATCCCTAAGCCGCGCGATCACAATTTCAGCTAAAAATCTGACGTTCTGCAATTCACTCAAAAATGTTGGCAAACTGTTGCAAGTGATCCCCTGAAATGTTTTTCGGTGGAAACAGATGGGTTTTTATCTTCGGAAACAGAATTAGCCCTCGACATCTGAACAACTTTTTTTGAAAAAATCCCTAAGCCGCGCGGTCACAATTTCTGCTAAAAATCTGACGTTCTGCAGTTCACTCAAAAATGGTCCCAAACTGTTGCAAATGATCCCCTGAAAGGTTTTTCTGTGGAAACAGATGGGTTTTTATCATCGGAAACAGAATTAGCCCTCGAGGTCTGGACAACTTTTTTTGAAAAAATCCCTAAGCCGCGCGGTCACAATTTCTGCTAAAAATCTGATGTTCTGCAATTCACTCAAAAATGTTGGCAAACTGTTCCAAATGATCCCCTGAAATGTTTTTCGGTGGAAACAGATGGGTTTTTATCATCGGAAACAGAATTAGCCCTCGACGTCTGAACAACTTTTTTTGAAAAAATCCCTAAGCCGCGCGGTCACAATTTCTGCTAAAAATCTCACGTTCTGCAATTCGTTCAAAAATGGTCCCAAACTGTTGCAAACGATCCCCTGAAAGGTTTTTCGGTGGAAACAGATGGGTTTTTATCATCGGAAACAGAATTAGCCCTCGACGTCTGAACAACTTTTTTTGAAAAAATCCCTAAGCCGCGCGGTCACAATTTCTGCTTAAAATCTGACGTTCAGCAATTCACTCAAAAATGTTGGCAAACTGTTGCAAGTGATCCCCTGAAAGGTTTTTCGGTGGAAATAGATGGGTTTTTATCATCGGAAACAGAATTAGCCCTCGACGTCTGAACAACTTTTTTTGAAAAAATCCCTAAGCCGCGCGGTCACAATTTCTGCTAAAAATCTGACGTTCTGCAGTTCACTCAAAAATGGTCCCAAACTGTTGCAAATGATCCCCTGAAATGTTTTTCGTTGGAAACAGATGGGTTTTTATCACCGGAAACAGAATTAGCCCTCGACGTCTGAACAACTTTTTTTGAAAAAATCCCTAAGCCGCGCGGTCACAATTTCTGCAAAAAATCTGATGTTCTGCAATTCACTCAAAAATGTTGGCAAACTGTTGCAAATGATCCCCTGAAATGTTTTTTGGTGGAAACAGATGGGTTTTTATCATCGGAAACAGAATTAGCCCTCGAGGTCTGGACAACTTTTTTTGAAAAAATCCCTAAGCCGCGCGGTCACAATTTCTGCTTAAAATCTGACGTTCTGCAATTCACTCAAAAATGTTGGCAAACTGTTGCAAGTGATCCCCTGAAATGTTTTTCGTTGGAAATAGATGGGTTTTTATCATCGGAAACAGAATTAGCCCTCGACGTCTGAACAACTTTTTTTGAAAAAATCCCTAAGCCGCGCGGTCACAATTTCTGCTAAAAATCTGACGTTCTGCAGTTCACTCAAAAATGGTCCCAAACTGTTGCAAATGATCCCCTGAAAGGTTTTCTTTGGAAACAGATGGGTTTTTATCATCGGAAACAGAATTAGCCCTCGAGGTCTGGACAACTTTTTTTGAAAAAATCCCATAACCGCGCGGTCACAATTTCTGCTTAAAATCTGACGTTCTGCAATTCACTCAAAAATGTTGGCAAACTGTTGCAAGTGATCCCCTGAAATGTTTTTCGGTGGAAATAGATGGGTTTTTATCATCGGAAACAGAATTAGCCCTCGACGTCTGAACAACTTTTTTTGAAAAAATCCCTAAGCCGCGCGGTCACAATTTCTGCTAAAAATCTGACGTTCTGCAATTCACTCAATAATGTT
The DNA here is from genome assembly GCF_964188305.1 of Podarcis bocagei. Lineage (NCBI taxonomy): Eukaryota > Metazoa > Chordata > Lepidosauria > Squamata > Lacertidae > Podarcis > Podarcis bocagei. The sequence goes on from NW_027670320.1 coordinate 260,469, forward strand.
GGCAAAGTGTTGCAAGTGATCCCCTGAAATGTTTTTCGGTGGAAACAGATGGGTTTTTATCATCGGAAACAGAATTAGCCCTCGACGTCTGAACAACTTTTTTTGAAAAAATCCCTAACCCACGCGGTCACAATTTTTGCTAAAAATCTGACGTTCTGCAATTCACTCAAAAATGTTGGCAAACTGTTGCAAGTGATCCCCTGAAATGTTTTTCGGTGGAAACTGATGGGTTTTTATCATCGGAAACAGAATTAGCCCTTGACGTCTGAACAACTTTTTTTGAAAAAATCCCTAAGCCGCGCGGTCACAATTTCTGCTAAAAATCTGACGTTCTGCAATTCACTCAAAAATGTTGGCAAACTGTTGCAAGTGATCCCCTGAAATGTTTTTCGGTGGAAATAGGTGGGTTTTTATCATCGGAAACAGAATCAGCCCTCGACGTCTGAACAACTTTTTTTGAAAAAATCCCTAAGCCGCGCGGTCACAATTTCTGCTAAAAATCTGACGTTCTGCAATTCACTCAATAATGTTGGCAAAGTGTTGCAAGTGATCCCCTGAAATGTTTTTCGGTGGAAACAGATGGGTTTTTATCATCGGAAACAGAATTAGCCCTCGACGTCTGAACAACTTTTTTTGAAAAAATCCCTAACCCACGCGGTCACAATTTTTGCTAAAAATCTGACGTTCTGCAATTCACTCAAAAATGTTGGCAAACTGTTGCAAGTGATCCCCTGAAATGTTTTTCGGTGGAAACTGATGGGTTTTTATCATCGGAAACAGAATTAGCCCTTGACGTCTGAACAACTTTTTTTGAAAAAATCCCTAAGTCGCGCGGTCACAATTTCTGCTTAAAATCTGACGTTCTGCAATTCACTCAAAAATGTTGGCAAACTGTTGCAAGTGATCCCCTGAAATGTTTTTCGGTGGAAATAGACGGGTTTTTATCATCGGAAACAGAATCAGCCCTCGACGTCTGAACAACTTTTTTTGAAAAAATCCCTGAGCCGCGCGGTCACAATTTCTGCTAAAAATCTGACGTTCTGCAGTTCACTCAAAAATGGTCCCAAACTGTTGGAAATGATCCCCTGAAAGGTTTTTCTGTGGAAACAAATGGGTTTTTATCATCGGAAACAGAATTAGCCCTCGAGGTCTGGACAACTTTTTTTGAAAAAATCCCTAAGCCGCGCGGTCACAATTTCTGCTAAAAATCTGACGTTCTGCAATTCACTCAAAAATGTTGGCAAACTGTTGCAAGTGATCCCCTGAAATGTTTTTTGGTGAAAATAGATCGGTTTTTATAATCGGAAACAGAATTAGCCCTCGACGTCTGAACAACTTTTTTTGAAAAAATCCCTAAGCCGCGCGGTCACAATTTCTGCTAAAAATCTCACGTTCTGCAATTCGTTCAAAAATGGTCCCAAACTGTTGCAAACGATCCCCTGAAAGGTTTTTCGGTGGAAACAGATGGGTTTTTATCATCGGAAACAGAATTAGCCCTCGACGTCTGAACAACTTTTTTTGAAAAAATCCCTAAGCCGCGCGGTCACAATTTCTGCTTAAAATCTGACGTTCAGCAATTCACTCAAAAATGTTGGCAAACTGTTGCAAGTGATCCCCTGAAAGGTTTTTCGGTGGAAATAGATGGGTTTTTATCATCGGAAACAGAATTAGCCCTCGACGTCTGAACAACTTTTTTTGAAAAAATCCCTAAGCCGCGCGGTCACAATTTCTGCTAAAAATCTGACGTTCTGCAGTTCACTCAAAAATGGTCCCAAACTGTTGCAAATGATCCCCTGAAATGTTTTTCGTTGGAAACAGATGGGTTTTTATCACCGGAAACAGAATTAGCCCTCGACGTCTGAACAACTTTTTTGAAAAAATCCCTAAGCCGCGCGGTCACAATTTCTGCTAAAAATCTGATGTTCTGCAATTCACTCAAAAATGTTGGCAAACTGTTCCAAATGATCCCCTGAAATGTTTTTCGGTGGAAACAGATGGGTTTTTATCATCGGAAACAGAATTAGCCCTCGACGTCTGAACAACTTTTTTTGAAAAAATCCCTAAGCCGCGCGGTCACAATTTCTGCTAAAAATCTCACGTTCTGCAATTCGTTCAAAAATGGTCCCAAACTGTTGCAAACGATCCCCTGAAAGGTTTTTCGGTGGAAACAGATGGGTTTTTATCATCGGAAACAGAATTAGCCCTCGACGTCTGAACAACTTTTTTTAAAAAAATCCCTAAGCTGCGCGGTCACAATTTCTGCTTAAAATCTGATGTTCTGCAATTCACTCAAAAATGTTGGCAAACTGTTGCAAGTGATCCCCTGAAAGGTTTTTCGGTGGAAACAGATGGGTTTTTATCTTCGGAAACAGAATTAGCCCTCGACATCTGAACAACTTTTTTTGAAAAAATCCCTAAGCCGCGCGGTCACAATTTCTGCTAAAAATCTGACGTTCTGCAATTCCCTCAAAAATGTTGGCAAACTGTTGCAAGTGATCCCCTGAAATGTTTTTCGGTGGGAACAGATGGGTTTTTATCACCGAAAACAGAATTAGCCCTCGACGTCTGAACAACTTTTTTTGAAAAAATCCCTAAGCCGCGCGGTCACAATTTCTGCTAAAAATCTGACGTTCTGCAATTCACTCAATAATGTTGGCAAACTGTTGCAAGTGATCCCCTGAAATGTTTTTCGGTGGAAACTGATGGGTTTTTATCATCGGAAACAGAATTAGCCATCGACGTCTGAACAACTTTTTTTGAAAAAATCCCTAAGCCGCGCGGTCACAATTTCTGCTAAAAATCTGACGTTCTGCAGTTCACTCAAAAATGGTCCCAAACTGTTGGAAATGATCCCCTGAAAGGTTTTTCTGTGGAAACAGATGGGTTTTTATCATCGGAAACAGAATTAGCCCTCGAGGTCTGGACAACTTTTTTTGAAAAAATCCCTAAGCCGCGCGGTCACAATTTCTGCTAAAAATCTGACGTTCTGCAATTCACTCAAAAATGTTGGCAAACTGTTGCAAGTGATCCCCTGAAATGTTTTTTGGTGAAAATAGATCGGTTTTTATAATCGGAAACAGAATTAGCCCTCGAAGTCTGAACAACTTTTTTTGAAAAAATCCCTAAGCCGCGCGGTCACAATTTCTGCAAAAAATCTGATGTTCTGCAATTCACTCAAAAATGTTGGCAAACTGTTGCAAATGATCCCCTGAAATGTTTTTTGGTGGAAACAGATGGGTTTTTATCATCGGAAACAGAATTAGCCCTCGACGTCCGAACAACTTTTTTTGAAAAAATCCCTAAGCCGCGCGGTCACAATTTCTGCTAAAAATCTGACGTTCTGCAGTTCACTCAAAAATGATCCCAAACTGTTGCAAATGATCCCCTGAAAGGTTTTTCTGTGGAAACAGATGGGTTTTTATCATCGGAAACAGAATTAGCCCTCGAGGTCTGGACAACTTTTTTTGAAAAAATCCCTAAGCCGCGCGGTCACAATTTCTGCTTAAAATCTGACGTTCTGCAATTCACTCAAAAATGCTGGCAAACTGTTGCAAGTGATCCCCTGAAATGTTTTTCGGTGGAAATAGATGGGTTTTTATCATCGGAAACAGAATTAGCCCTCGACGTCTGAACAACTTTTTTTGAAAAAATCCCGAAGCCGCGCGGTCACAATTTCTGCTAAAAATCTGACGTTCTGCAGTTCACTCAAAAATGGTCCCAAACTGTTGCAAATGATCCCCTGAAAGGTTTTCTGTGGAAACAGATGGGTTTTTATCATCGGAAACAGAATTAGCCCTCGAGGTCTGGACAACTTTTTTTGAAAAAATCCCTAACCCGCGCGGTCACAATTTCTGCTAAAAATCTGACATTCTGCAATTCACTCAAAAATGTTGGCAAACTGTTGAAAGTGATCCCCTGAAATGTTTTTCGGTGGAATCTGATGGGTTTTTATCTTCGGAAACAGAATTAGCCCTCGACGTCTGAACAACTTTTTTTGAAAAAATCCCTAAGCCGCGCGGTCACAATTTCTGCTAAAAATCTGACGTTCTGCAGTTCACTCAAAAATGGTCCCAAACTGTTGCAAATGATCCCCTGAAAGGTTTTTCTGTGGAAACAGAAGGGTTTTTATAATCGGAAACAGAATTAGCCCTCGAGGTCTGGACAACTTTTTTTGAAAAAATCCATAAGCCGCGCAGTCACAATTTCTGCTAAAAATCTGACGTTCTGCAATTCACTCAAAAATGTTGGCAAACTGTTGCAAGTGATCCCCTGAAATGTTTTTCTGTGGAAACAGATCGGTTTTTATCATCGGAAACAGAATTAGCCCTCGACGTCTGAACAACTTTTTTTGAAAAAATCCCTAACCCGCGCGGTCACAATTTTTGCTAAAAATCTGACGTTCTGCAATTCACTCAAAAATGTTGGCAAACTGTTGCAAGTGATCCCCTGAAATGTTTTTCGGTGGAAACTGATGGGTTTTTATCATCGGAAACAGAATTAGCCATCGACGTCTGAACAACTTTTTTTGAAAAAATCCCTAAGCCGCGCGGTCACAATTTCTGCTAAAAATCTGACGTTCTGCAGTTCACTCAAAAATGGTCCCAAACTGTTGCAAATGATCCCCTGAAAGGTTTTTCTGTGGAAACAGAAGGTTTTTTATAATCGGAAACAGAATTAGCCATCGACGTCTGAACAACTTTTTTTGAAAAAATCCCTAAGCCGCGCGGTCACAATTTCTGCTAAAAATCTGACGTTCTGCAGTTCACTCAAAAATGGTCCCAAACTGTTGCAAATGATCCCCTGAAAGGTTTTTCTGTGGAAACAGAAGGGTTTTTATAATCGGAAACAGAATTAGCCCTCGAGGTCTGGACAACTTTTTTTGAAAAATTCCATAACCCGCGCGGTCACAATTTCTGCTAAAAATCTGACGTTCTGCAATTCACTCAAAAATGTTGGCAAACTGTTGCAAGTGATCCCCTGAAATGTTTTTCTGTGGAAACAGATCGGTTTTTATCATCGGAAACAGAATTAGCCCTCGACGTCTGAACAACTTTTTTTGAAAAAATCCCTAAGCCGCGCGGTCACAATTTCTGCTAAAAATCTGATGTTCTGCAATTCACTCAAAAATGTTGGCAAACTGTTGCAAGTGATCCCCTGAAATGTTTTTCGGTGGAAACAGATGCGTTTTTATCATCGGAAACAGAATTAGCCCTCGACGTCTGAACAACTTTTTTTGAAAAAAATCCCTAAGCCGCGCGGTCACAATTTCTGCTAAAAATCTGACGTTCTGCAGTTCACTCAAAAATGGTCCCAAACTGTTGCAAATGATCCCCTGAAAGGTTTTCTGTGGAAACAGATGGGTTTTTATCATCGGAAACAGAATTAGCCCTCGACGTCTGAACAACTTTTTTTGAAAAAATCCCTAAGCCGCGCGGTCACAATTTCTGCTAAAAATCTGACGTTCTGCAATTCACTCAATAATGTTGGCAAACTGTTGCAAGTGATCCCCTGAAATGTTTTTCGGTGGAAACTGATGGGTTTTTATCATCGGAAACAGAATTAGCCATCGAAGTCTGAACAACTTTTTTTGAAAAAATCCCTAAGCCGCGCGGTCACAATTTCTGCTAAAAATCTGACGTTCTGCAGTTCACTCAAAAATGGTCCCAAACTGTTGGAAATGATCCCCTGAAAGGTTTTTCTGTGGAAACAGATGGGTTTTTATCATCGGAAACAGAATTAGCCCTCGAGGTCTGGACAACTTTTTTTGAAAAAATCCCTAAGCCGCGCGGTCACAATTTCTGCTAAAAATCTGACGTTCTGCAATTCACTCAAAAATGTTGGCAAACTGTTGCAAGTGATCCCCTGAAATGTTTTTTGGTGAAAATAGATCGGTTTTTATAATCGGAAACAGAATTAGCCCTCGACGTCTGAACAACTTTTTTTGAAAAAATCCCTAAGCCACGCGGTCACAATTTCTGTTAAAAATCTGACGTTCTGCAATTCACTCAAAAATGTTGGCAAACCGTTGCAAGTGATCCCCTAAAATGTTTTTCGGTGGAAACAGATGGGTTTTTATCATCGGAAACAGAATTAGCCCTCGACGTCTGAACAACTTTTTTTGAAAAAATCCCTAAGCCGCGCGGTCACATTTTCTGCTCAAAATCTGACGTTCTGCAATTCCCTCAAAAATGTTGGCAAACTGTTGCAAGTGATCCCCTGAAATGTTTTTCGGTGGAAACAGATGGGTTTTTATCACCGGAAAAAGAATTAGCCCTCGACGTCTGAACAACTTTTTTTGAAAAAATCCCTAAGCCGCGCGGTCACAATTTCTGCAAAAAATCTGATGTTCTGCAATTCACTCAAAAATGTTGGCAAACTGTTGCAAATGATCCCCTGAAATGTTTTTTGGTGGAAACAGATGGGTTTTTATCATCGGAAACAGAATTAGCCCTCGAGGTCTGGACAACTTTTTTTGAAAAAATCCCTAAGCCGCGCGGTCACAATTTCTGCTTAAAATCTGACGTTCTGCAATTCACTCAAAAATGTTGGCAAACTGTTGCAAGTGATCCCCTGAAATGTTTTTCGTTGGAAATAGATGGGTTTTTATCATCGGAAACAGAATTAGCCCTCGACGTCTGAACAACTTTTTTTGAAAAAATCCCTAAGCCGCGCGGTCACAATTTCTGCTAAAAATCTGACGTTCTGCAGTTCACTCAAAAATGGTCCCAAACTGTTGCAAATGATCCCCTGAAAGGTTTTCTGTGGAAACAGATGGGTTTTTATCATCGGAAACAGAATTAGCCCTCGAGGTCTGGACAACTTTTTTTGAAAAAATCCCATAACCGCGCGGTCACAATTTCTGCTTAAAATCTGACGTTCTGCAATTCACTCAAAAATGTTGGCAAACTGTTGCAAGTGATCCCCTGAAATGTTTTTCGGTGGAAATAGATGGGTTTTTATCATCGGAAACAGATTTAGCCCTCGACGTCTGAACAACTTTTTTTGAAAAAATCCCTAAGCCGCGCGGTCACAATTTCTGCTAAAAATCTGACGTTCTGCAATTCACTCAATAATGTTGGCAAAGTGTTGCAAGTGATCCCCTGAAATGTTTTTCGGTGGAAACAGATGGGTTTTTATCATCGGAAACAGAATTAGCCCTCGACGTCTGAACAACTTTTTTTGAGAAAATCCCTAACCCACGCGGTCACAATTTTTGCTAAACATCTGACGTTCTGCAGTTCACTCAAAAATGGTCCCAAACTGTTGCAAATGATCCCCTGAAAGGTTTTCTGTGGAAACAGATGGGTTTTTATCATCGGAAACAGAATTAACCATCGACGTCTGAACAACTTTTTTTGAAAAAATCCCTAAGCCGCGCGGTCACAATTTCTGCTAAAAATCTGACGTTCTGCAGTTCACTCAAAAATGGTCCCAAACTGTTGGAAATGATCCCCTGAAAGGTTTTTCTGTGGAAACAGATGGGTTTTTATCATCGGAAACAGAATTACCCCTCGAGGTCTGGACAACTTTTTTTGAAAAAATCCCTAAGCCGCGCGGTCACAATTTCTGCTAAAAATCTGACGTTCTGCAATTCACTCAAAAATGTTGGCAAACTGTTGCAAGTGATCCCCTGAAATGTTTTTTGGTGAAAATAGATCGGTTTTTATAATCGGAAACAGAATTAGCCCTCGACGTCTGAACAACTTTTTTTGAAAAAATCCCTCAGCCGCGCGGTCACAATTTCTGCTAAAAATCTGACGTTTTGCAATTCACTCAAAAATGTTGGCAAACCGTTGCAAGTGATCCCCTAAAATGTTTTGCGGTGGAAACAGATGGGTTTTTATCATCGGAAACAGAATTAGCCCTCGACGTCTGAAGAACTTTTTTTGAAAAAATCCCTAAGCTATTTCAGCTAAAAATCTGACGTTCTGCAATTCACTCAAAAATGTTGGCAAACTGTTGCAAGTGATCCCCTGAAATGTTTTTCGGTGGAAACAGATGGGTTTTTATCTTCGGAAACAGAATTAGCCCTCGACATCTGAACAACTTTTTTTGAAAAAATCCCTAAGCCGCGCGGTCACAATTTCTGCTAAAAATCTGACGTTCTGCAGTTCACTCAAAAATGGTCCCAAACTGTTGCAAATGATCCCCTGAAAGGTTTTTCTGTGGAAACAGATGGGTTTTTATCATCGGAAACAGAATTAGCCCTCGAGGTCTGGACAACTTTTTTTGAAAAAATCCCTAAGCCGCGCGGTCACAATTTCTGCTAAAAATCTGATGTTCTGCAATTCACTCAAAAATGTTGGCAAACTGTTCCAAATGATCCCCTGAAATGTTTTTCGGTGGAAACAGATGGGTTTTTATCATCGGAAACAGAATTAGCCCTCGACGTCTGAACAACTTTTTTTGAAAAAATCCCTAAGCCGCGCGGTCACAATTTCTGCTAAAAATCTCACGTTCTGCAATTCGTTCAAAAATGGTCCCAAACTGTTGCAAACGATCCCCTGAAAGGTTTTTCGGTGGAAACAGATGGGTTTTTATCATCGGAAACAGAATTAGCCCTCGACGTCTGAACAACTTTTTTTGAAAAAATCCCTAAGCCGCGCGGTCACAATTTCTGCTTAAAATCTGACGTTCTGCAATTCACTCAAAAATGTTGGCAAACTGTTCCAAATGATCCCCTGAAAGGTTTTTCGGTGGAAACAGATGGGTTTTTATCATCGGAAACAGAATTAGCCCTCGACGTCTGAACAACTTTTTTTGAAAAAATCCCTAAGCCGCGCGGTCACAATTTCTGCTAAAAATCTGACGTTCTGCAGTTCACTCAAAAATGGTCCCAAAGTGTTGCAAATGATCCCCTGAAAGGTTTTCTGTGGAAACAGATGGGTTTTTATCATCGGAAACAGAATTAGCCCTCGACGTCTGAACAACTTTTTTTGAAAAAATCCCTAAGCCGCGCGGTCAGAATTTCTGCTAAAAATCTGACGTTCTGCAATTCCCTCAAAAATGTTGGCAAACTGTTGCAAGTGATCCCCTGAAATGTTTTTCGGTGGAAACAGATGGGTTTTTATCACCGGAAACAGAATTAACCCTCGACGTCTGAACAACTTTTTTTGAAAAAATCCCTAAGCCGCGCGGTCACAATTTCTGTTAAAAATCTGACGTTCTGCAATTCACTCAAAAATGTTGGAAACCGTTGCAAGTGATCCCCTAAAATGTTTTTCGGTGGAAACAGATGGGTTTTTATCATCGGAAACAGAATTAGCCCTCGACGTCTGAACAACTTTTTTTGAAAAAATCCCTAAGCCGCGCGGTCACAATTTCTGCTAAAAATCTGACGTTCTGCAGTTCACTCAAAAATGGTCCCAAACTGTTGGAAATGATCCCCTGAAAGGTTTTTCTGTGGAAACAGATGGGTTTTTATCATCGGAAACAGAATTAGCCCTCGAGGTCTGGACAACTTTTTTTGAAAAAATCCCTAAGCCGCGCGGTCACAATTTCTGCTAAAAATCTGACGTTCTGCAATTCACTCAAAAATGTTGGCAAACTGTTGCAAGTGATCCCCTGAAATGTTTTTTGGTGAAAATAGATCGGTTTTTATAATCGGAAACAGAATTAGCCCTCGACGTCTGAACAACTTTTTTTGAAAAAATCCCTAAGCCACGCGGTCACAATTTCTGTTAAAAATCTGACGTTCTGCAATTCACTCAAAAATGTTGGCAAACCGTTGCAAGTGATCCCCTAAAATGTTTTTCGGTGGAAACAGATGGGTTTTTATCATCGGAAACAGAATTAGCCCTCGACGTCTGAACACCTTTTTTTGAAAAAATCCCTAAGCCGCGCGGTCACATTTTCTGCTCAAAATCTGACGTTCTGCAATTCCCTCAAAAATGTTGGCAAACTGTTGCAAGTGATCCCCTGAAATGTTTTTCGGTGGAAACAGATGGGTTTTTATCACCGGAAAAAGAATTAGCCCTCGACGTCTGAACAACTTTTTTTGAAAAAATCCCTAAGCCGCGCGGTCACAATTTCTGCAAAAAATCTGATGTTCTGCAATTCACTCAAAAATGTTGGCAAACTGTTGCAAATGATCCCCTGAAATGTTTTTTGGTGGAAACAGATGGGTTTTTATCATCGGAAACAGAATTAGCCCTCGACGTCCGAACAACTTTTTTTGAAAAAATCCCTAAGCCGCGCGGTCACAATTTCTGCTAAAAATCTGACGTTCTGCAGTTCACTCAAAAATGATCCCAAACTGTTGCAAATGATCCCCTGAAAGGTTTTTCTGTGGAAACAGATGGGTTTTTATCATCGGAAACAGAATTAGCCCTCGAGGTCTGGATAACTTTTTTTGAAAAAATCCCTAACCCGCGCGGTCACAATTTCTGCTAAAAATCTGACGTTCTGCAATTCACTCAAAAATGTTGGCAAACTGTTGAAAGTGATCCCCTGAAATGTTTTTCGGTGGAATCTGATGGGTTTTTATCTTCGGAAACAGAATTAGCCCTCGACGTCTGAACAACTTTTTTTGAAAAAATCCCTAAGCCGCGCGGTCACAATTTCTGCTAAAAATCTGACGTTCTGCAGTTCACTCAAAAATGGTCCCAAACTGTTGCAAATGATCCCCTGAAAGGTTTTTCTGTGGAAACAGAAGGGGTTTTATAATCGGAAACAGAATTAGCCCTCGAGGTCTGGACAACTTTTTTTGAAAAAATCCATAAGCCGCGCGGTCACAATTTCTGCTAAAAATCTGACGTTCTGCAATTCACTCAAAAATGTTGGCAAACTGTTGCAAGTGATCCCCTGAAATGTTTTTCTGTGGAAACAGATCGGTTTTTATCATCGGAAACAGAATTAGCCCTCGACGTCTGAACAACTTTTTTTGAAAAAATCCCTAACCCGCGCGGTCACAATTTTTGCTAAAAATCTGACGTTCTGCAATTCACTCAAAAATGTTGGCAAACTGTTGCAAGTGATCCCCTGAAATGTTTTTCGATGGAAACTGATGGGTTTTTATCATCGGAAACAGAATTAGCCATCGACGTCTGAACAACTTTTTTTGAAAAAATCCCTAAGCCGCGCGGTCACAATTTCTGCTAAAAATCTGACGTTCTGCAGTTCACTCAAAAATGGTCCCAAACTGTTGCAAATGATCCCCTGAAAGGTTTTTCTGTGGAAACAGAAGGGTTTTTATAATCGGAAACAGAATTAGCCCTCGAGGTCTGGACAACTTTTTTTGAAAAATTCCATAAGCCGCGCGGTCACAATTTCTGCTAAAAATCTGACGTTCTGCAATTCACTCAAAAATGTTGGCAAACTGTTGCAAGTGATCCCCTGAAATGTTTTTCGGTGGAAACAGATGCGTTTTTATCATTGGAAACAGAATTAGCCCTCGACGTCTGAACAACTTTTTTTGAAAAAATCCCATAGCCGCGCGGTCACAATTTCTGCTAAAAATCTGACGTTCTGCAATTCCCTCAAAAATGTTGGCAAAGTGTTGCAAGTGATCCCCTGAAATGTTTTTCGGTGGAAACAGATGGGTTTTTATCATCGGAAACAGAATTAGCCATCGACGTCTGAACAACTTTTTTTGAAAAAATCCCTAAGACGCGCGGTCACAATTTCTGCTAAAAATCTGACGTTCTGCAATTCCCTCAAAAATGGTGCCAAACTGTTGCAAACGATCCCCTGAAAGGTTTTTCGGTGGAAACAGATCGGTTTTTATCATCGGAAACAGAATTAGCCCTTGACGTCTGAACAACTTTTTTTGAAAAAATCCCTAAGCCGCGCGGTCACATTTTCTGCTAAAAATCTGACGTTCTGCAATTCCCTCAAAAATGTTGGCAAACTGTTGCAAGTGATCCCCTGAAATGTTTTTCGGTGGAAACAGATGGGTTTTTATCACCGGAAACAGAATTAGCCCTCGACGTCTGAACAACTTTTTTTGAAAAAATCCCTAAGCCGCGCGGTCACAATTTCTGCTAAAAATCTGACTTTCTGCAATTCCCTCAAAAATGTTGGCAAAGTGTTGCAAGTGATCCCCTGAAATGTTTTTCGGTGGAAACAGATGGGTTTTTATCATCGGAAACAGAATTAGCCCTCGACGTCTGAACAACTTTTTTTAAAAAATTCCCAAAGCCGCGCGGTCACAATTTCTGCTAAAAATCTGACGTTCTGCAATTCCCTCAAAAATGTTGGCAAAGTGTTGCAAGTGATCCCCTGAAATGTTTTTCGGTGGAAACAGATGGGTTTTTATCATCGGAAACAGAATTAGCCCTCGACGTCTGAACAACTTTTTTTGAAAAAATCCCTAAGCCGCGCGGTCACAATTTCTGCTAAAAATCTGACGTTCTGCAATTCCCTCAAAAATGTTGGCAAACTGTTGCAAACGATCCCCTGAAAGGTTTTTCGGTGTAAACAGATGGGTTTTTATCATCGGAAACAGAATTAGCCCTCGACGTCTGAACAACTTTTTTTGAAAAAATCCCTAAGCCGCGCGGTCACAATTTCTGCTAAAAATCTGACGTTCTGCAGTTCACTCAAAAATGATCCCAAACTGTTGCAAATGATCCCCTGAAAGGTTTTTCTGTGGAAACAGATGGGTTTTTATCATCGGAAACAGAATTAGCCCTCGAGGTCTGGACAACTTTTTTTGAAAAAATCCCTAAGCCCCGCGGTCACAATTTCTGCTTAAAATCTGACGTTCTACAATTCACTCAAAAATGTTGGCAAACTGTTGCAAGTGATCCCCTGAAATGTTTTTTGGTGGAAATAGATGGGTTTTTATCATCGGAAACAGAATTAGCCCTCGACGTCTGAACAACTTTTTTTGAAAAAATCCTGAAGCCGCGCGGTCACAATTTCTGCTAAAAATCTGACGTTCTGCAGTTCACTCAAAAATGGTCCCAAACTGTTGCAAATGATCCCCTGAAAGGTTTTCTGTGGAAACAGATGGGTTTTTATCATCGGAAACAGAATTAGCCCTCGAGGTCTGGACAACTTTTTTTGAAAAAATCCCTAAGCCGCGCGGTCAGAATTTCTGCTTAAAATCTGACGTTCTGCAATTCACTCAAAAATGTTGGCAAACTGTTGCAAGTGATCCCCTGAAATGTTTTTCGGTGGAAACTGATGGGTTTTTATCATCGGAAACAGAATTAGCCATCGACGTCTGAACAACTTTTTTTGAAAAAATCCCTAAGCCGCGCGGTCACAATTTCTGCTAAAAATCTGACGTTCTGCAGTTCACTCAAAAATGTTGGCAAACTATTGCAAGTGATCCCCTGAAATGTTTTTCTGTGGAAACAGATCGGTTTTTATCATCGGAAACAGAATTAGCCCTCGACGTCTGAACAACTTTTTTTGAAAAAATCCCTAAGCCGCGCGGTCACAATTTCTGCTAAAAATCTGACGTTCTGCAATTCCCTCAAAAATGTTGGCAAAGTGTTGCAAGTGATCCCCTGAAATGTTTTTCGGTGGAAACAGATGGGTTTTTATCATCGGAAACAGAATTAGCCCTCGACGTCTGAACAACTTTTTTTAAAAAAATCCCTAAGCCGCGCGGTCACAATTTCTGCTAAAAATCTGACGTTCTGCAATTCCCTCAAAAATGTTGGCAAAGTGTTGCAAGTGATCCCCTGAAATGTTTTTCGGTGGAAACAGATGGGTTTTTATCATCGGAAACAGAATTAGCCCTCGACGTCTGAACAACTTTTTTTAAAAAAATCCCTAAGCCACGCGGTCACACTTTCTGCTAAAAATCTGACGTTCTGCAATTCCCTCAAAAATGTTGGCAAAGTGTTGCAAGTGATCCCCTGAAATGTTTTTCGGTGGAAACAGATGCGTTTTTATCATTGGAAACAGAATTAGCCCTCGACGTCTGAACACCTTTTTTTGAAAAAATCCCTAACCCGCGCGGTCACAATTTTTGCTAAAAATCTGACGTTCTGCAATTCACTCAAAAATGTTGGCAAACTGTTGCAAGTGATCCCCTGAAATGTTTTTCGGTGGAAACTGATGGGTTTTTATCATCGGAAACAGAATTAGCCATCGACGTCTGAACAACTTTTTTTGAAAAAATCCCTAAAATTTCTGCTAAAAATCTGACGTTCTGCAGTTCATTCAAAAATGGTCCCAAACTGTTGCAAATGATCCCCTGAAAGGTTTTTCTGTGGAAACAGAAGGGTTTTTATAATCGGAAACAGAATTAGCCCTCGAGGTCTGGACAACTTTTTTTGAAAAAATCCATAAGCCGCGCGGTCACAATTTCTGCTAAAAATCTGACGTTCTGCAATTCACTCAAAAATGTTGGCAAACTGTTGCAAGTGATCCCCTGAAATGTTTTTCTGTGGAAACAGATCGGTTTTTATCATCGGAAACAGAATTAGCCCTCGACGTCTGAACAACTTTTTTTGAAAATTCCCTAAGCCGCGCGGTCACAATTTCTGCTAAAAATCTGACGTTCTGCAATTCACTCAAAAATGTTGGCAAACTGTTGCAAGTGATCCCCTGAAATGTTTTTCTGTGGAAACCGATCGGTTTTTATCATCGGAAACAGAATTAGCCCTCGACGTCTGAACAACTTTTTTTGAAAAAATCCCTAAGCCGCGCGGTCACAATTTCTGCTAAAAATCTGACGTTCTGCAATTCACTCAAAAATGTTGGCAAACTGTTGCAAGTGATCCCCTGAAATGTTTTTTGGTGGAAACAGATGCGTTTTTATCATTGGAAACAGAATTAGCCCTCGACGTCTGAACAACTTTTTTTGAAAAAATCCCATAGCCGCGCGCTCACAATTTCTGCTAAAAATCTGACGTTCTGCAATTCCCTCAAAAATGTTGGCAAAGTGTTGCAAGTGATCCCCTGAAATGTTTTTCGGTGGAAACAGATGGGTTTTTATCATCGGAAACAGAATTAGCCCTCGACGTCTGTACAACTTTTTTTGAAAAAATCCCTAACCCGCGCGGTCACAATTTTTGCTAAAAATCTGACGTTCTGCAATTCCCTCAAAAATGTTGGCAAAGTGTTGCAAGTGATCCCCTGAAATGTTTTTCGGTGGAAACAGATGGGTTTTTATCATCGGAAACAGAATTAGCCATCGACGTCTGAACAACTTTTTTTGAAAAAATCCCTAAGACGCGCGGTCACAATTTCTGCTAAAAATCTGACGTTCTGCAATTCCCTCAAAAATGGTGCCAAACTGTTGCAAACGATCCCCTGAAAGGTTTTTCGGTGGAAACAGATCGGTTTTTATCATCGGAAACAGAATTAGCCCTTGACGTCTGAACAACTTTTTTTGAAAAAATCCCTAAGCCGCGCGGTCACATTTTCTGCTAAAAATCTGACGTTCTGCAATTCCCTCAAAAATGTTGGCAAACTGTTGCAAGTGATCCCCTGAAATGTTTTTCGGTGGAAACAGATGGGTTTTTATCACCGGAAACAGAATTAGCCCTCGACGTCTGAACAACTTTTTTTGAAAAAATCCCTAAGCCGCGCGGTCACAATTTCTGCTAAAAATCTGACTTTCTGCAATTCCCTCAAAAATGTTGGCAAAGTGTTGCAAGTGATCCCCTGAAATGTTTTTCGGTGGAAACAGATGGGTTTTTATCATCGGAAACAGAATTAGCCCTCGACGTCTGAACAACTTTTTTTAAAAAATTCCCAAAGCCGCGCGGTCACAATTTCTGCTAAAAATCTGACGTTCTGCAATTCCCTCAAAAATGTTGGCAAAGTGTTGCAAGTGATCCCCTGAAATGTTTTTCGGTGGAAACAGATGGGTTTTTATCATCGGAAACAGAATTAGCCCTCGACGTCTGAACAACTTTTTTTTAAAAAATCCCTAAGCCGCGCGGTCACAATTTCTGCTAAAAATCTGACGTTCTGCAATTCCCTCAAAAATGTTGGCAAACTGTTGCAAACGATCCCCTGAAAGGTTTTTCGGTGTAAACAGATGGGTTTTTATCATCGGAAACAGAATTAGCCCTCGACGTCTGAACAACTTTTTTTGAAAAAATCCCTAAGCCGCGCGGTCACAATTTCTGCTAAAAATCTGACGTTCTGCAGTTCACTCAAAAATGATCCCAAACTGTTGCAAATGATCCCCTGAAAGGTTTTTCTGTGGAAACAGATGGGTTTTTATCATCGGAAACAGAATTAGCCCTCGAGGTCTGGACAACTTTTTTTGAAAAAATCCCTAAGCCCCGCGGTCACAATTTCTGCTTAAAATCTGACGTTCTACAATTCACTCAAAAATGTTGGCAAACTGTTGCAAGTGATCCCCTGAAATGTTTTTTGGTGGAAATAGATGGGTTTTTATCATCGGAAACAGAATTAGCCCTCGACGTCTGAACAACTTTTTTTGAAAAAATCCTGAAGCCGCGCGGTCACAATTTCTGCTAAAAATCTGACGTTCTGCAGTTCACTCAAAAATGGTCCCAAACTGTTGCAAATGATCCCCTGAAAGGTTTTCTGTGGAAACAGATGGGTTTTTATCATCGGAAACAGAATTAGCCCTCGAGGTCTGGACAACTTTTTTTGAAAAAATCCCTAAGCCGCGCGGTCACAATTTCTGCTTAAAATCTGACGTTCTGCAATTCACTCAAAAATGTTGGCAAACTGTTGCAAGTGATCCCCTGAAATGTTTTTCGGTGGAAACTGATGGGTTTTTATCATCGGAAACAGAATTAGCCATCGACGTCTGAACAACTTTTTTTGAAAAAATCCCTAAGCCGCGCGGTCACAATTTCTGCTAAAAATCTGACATTCTGCAGTTCACTCAAAAATGTTGGCAAACTATTGCAAGTGATCCCCTGAAATGTTTTTCTGTGGAAACAGATCGGTTTTTATCATCGGAAACAGAATTAGCCCTCGACGTCTGAACAACTTTTTTTGAAAAAATCCCTAAGCCGCGCGGTCACAATTTCTGCTAAAAATCTGACGTTCTGCAATTCCCTCAAAAATGTTGGCAAAGTGTTGCAAGTGATCCCCTGAAATGTTTTTCGGTGGAAACAGATGGGTTTTTATCATCGGAAACAGAATTAGCCCTCGACGTCTGAACAACTTTTTTTAAAAAAATCCCTAAGCCGCGCGGTCACAATTTCTGCTAAAAATCTGACGTTCTGCAATTCCCTCAAAAATGTTGGCAAAGTGTTGCAAGTGATCCCCTGAAATATTTTTCGGTGGAAACAGATGGGTTTTTATCATCGGAAACAGAATTAGCCCTCGACGTCTGAACAACTTTTTTTAAAAAAATCCCTAAGCCACGCGGTCACACTTTCTGCTAAAAATCTGACGTTCTGCAATTCCCTCAAAAATGTTGGCAAAGTGTTGAAAGTGATCCCCTGAAATGTTTTTCGGTGGAAACAGATGCGTTTTTATCATTGGAAACAGAATTAGCCCTCGACGTCTGAACACCTTTTTTTGAAAAAATCCCTAAGCCGCGCGGTCACAATTTCTGCTAAAAATCTGACGTTCTGCAATTCCCTCAAAAATGTTGGCAAAGTGTTGCAAGTGATCCCCTGAAATGTTTTTCGGTGGAAACAGATGGGTTTTTATCATCGGAAACAGAATTAGCCCTCGACGTCTGAACAACTTTTTTTGAAAAAATCCCTAACCCGCGCGGTCACAATTTTTGCTAAAAATCTGACGTTCTGCAATTCACTCAAAAATGTTGGCAAACTGTTGCAAGTGATCCCCTGAAATGTTTTTCGGTGGAAACTGATGGGTTTTTATCATCGGAAACAGAATTAGCCATCGACGTCTGAACAACTTTTTTTGAAAAAATCCCTAAAATTTCTGCTAAAAATCTGACGTTCTGCAGTTCATTCAAAAATGGTCCCAAACTGTTGCAAATGATCCCCTGAAAGGTTTTTCTGTGGAAACAGAAGGGTTTTTATAATCGGAAACAGAATTAGCCCTCGAGGTCTGGACAACTTTTTTGAAAAAATCCATAAGCCGCGCGGTCACAATTTCTGCTAAAAATCTGACGTTCTGCAATTCACTCAAAAATGTTGGCAAACTGTTGCAAGTGATCCCCTGAAATGTTTTTCTGTGGAAACAGATCGGTTTTTATCATCGGAAACAGAATTAGCCCTCGACGTCTGAACAACTTTTTTTGAAAATTCCCTAAGCCGCGCGGTCACAATTTCTGCTAAAAATCTGACGTTCTGCAATTCACTCAAAAATGTTGGCAAACTGTTGCAAGTGATCCCCTGAAATGTTTTTCTGTGGAAACCGATCGGTTTTTATCATCGGAAACAGAATTAGCCCTCGACGTCTGAACAACTTTTTTTGAAAAAATCCCTAAGCCGCGCGGTCACAATTTCTGCTAAAAATCTGACGTTCTGCAATTCACTCAAAAATGTTGGCAAACTGTTGCAAGTGATCCCCTGAAATGTTTTTTGGTGGAAACAGATGCGTTTTTATCATTGGAAACAGAATTAGCCCTCGACGTCTGAACAACTTTTTTTGAAAAAATCCCATAGCCGCGCGCTCACAATTTCTGCTAAAAATCTGACGTTCTGCAATTCCCTCAAAAATGTTGGCAAAGTGTTGCAAGTGATCCCCTGAAATGTTTTTCGGTGGAAAAAGATGGGTTTTTATCATCGGAAACAGAATTAGCCCTCGACGTCTGTACAACTTTTTTTGAAAAAATCCCTAACCCGCGCGGTCACAATTTTTGCTAAAAATCTGACGTTCTGCAATTCACTCAAAAATGTTGGCAAACTGTTGCAAGTGATCCCCTGAAATGTTTTTCGGTGGAAACTGATGGGTTTTTATCATCGGAAACAGAATTAGCCATCGACGTCTGAACAACTTTTTTTGAAAAAATCCCTAAGCCGCGCGGTCACAATTTCTGCTAAAAATCTGACGTTCTGCAGTTCATTCAAAAATGGTCCCAAACTGTTGCAAATGATCCCCTGAAAGGTTTTTCTGTGGAAACAGAAGGGTTTTTATAATCGGAAACAGAATTAGCCCTCGAGGTCTGGACAACTTTTTTTGAAAAAATCCATAAGCCGCGCGGTCACAATTTCTGCTAAAAATCTGACGTTCTGCAATTCACTCAAAAATGTTGGCAAACTGTTGCAAGTGATCCCCTGAAATGTTTTTCTGTGGAAACAGATCGGTTTTTATCATCGGAAACAGAATTAGCCCTCGACGTCTGAACAACTTTTTTTGAAAAAATCCCTAAGCCGCGCGGTCACAATTTCTGCTAAAAATCTGACGTTCTGCAATTCCCTCAAAAATGTTGGCAAAGTGTTGCAAGTGATCCCCTGAAATGTTTTTCGGTGGAAACAGATGGGTTTTTATCATCGGAAACAGAATTAGCCCTCGATGTCTGAACAACTTTTTTTGAAAAAATCCCTAACCCGCGCGGTCACAATTTTTGCTAAAAATCTGACGTTCTACAATTCACTCAAAAATGTTGGCAAACTGTTGCAAGTGATCCCCTGAAATGTTTTTCGGTGGAAACTGATGGGTTTTTATCATCGGAAACAGAATTAGCCCTCGACGTCTGAACAACATTTTTTGAAAAAATCCCTAGCAAGTGATCCCCCCGAAAGGTTTTTTCGGTGGAAACAGATGGGTTTTTAACATCGGAAACAGAATTAGCCCTCGACGTCTGAACAACTTTTTTTGAAAAAATCCCTAAGCCGCGCGGTCACAATTTCTGCTAAAAATCTGGCGTTCTGCAATTCACTCAAAAATGTTGGCAAACTGTTGCAAGTGATCCCCTGAAATGTTTTTCGGTGGAAACAGATGGGTTTTTATCATCGGAAACAGAATAAGCCCTCGACGTCTTAAAAACTTTTTTTGAAAAAATCCCTAAGCCGCGCCGTCACAATTTCAGCAAAAATCTGACGTTCTGCAATTCACTAAAAAATGGTGCCAAACTGTTGCAAACAATCCCCTGAAATGTTTTTCGGTGGAAACAGATGGGTTCTTATCATCGGAAACAGAATTAGCCCTCGACGTCTGAACACCTTTTTTTGAAAAAATCCCTAAGCCGCGCGGTCACAATTTCTGCTAAAAATCTGGCGTTCTGCAATTCACTCAAAAATGTTGGGAAACTGTTGCAAGTGATCCCCTGAAAGGTTTTTCGGTGGAAACAGATGGGTTTTTATGATCGGAAACAGAATTAGCCCTCGATGTCTGAACAACTTTTTTTGAAAAAATCCCTAAGCCGCGCGGTCACAATTTGAGGAAAATTCTGACGTTCTGCAATTCACTCAAAAATGGTGCCAAACTGTTGCAAGTGATCCCCTGAGATGTTTTTCGGTGGAAACAGATGGGTTGTTATCATTGGAAACAGAATTAGCCCTCGGCGTCAGAACAACTTTTTTTGAAAAAATCCCTAAGCCGCGCGGTCACAATTTCTGCTAAAAATCTGGCGTTCTGCAATTCACTCAAAAATGTTGGCAAACTGTTGCAGGTGATCCCCTGAAATGTTTTTCGGTGGAAACAGATGGGTTTTTATCATCGGAAACAGAATTAGCCCTCGACGTCTGAACAACCTTTTTTTGAAAAAATCCCTAAGTCGCGCGGTCACAATTTCAGAAAAAATCTGACGTTCTGCAATTCACTCAAAAATGGTGCCAAACTGTTGCAAACGATCCCCTGAACGGTTTTTCGGTGGAAACAGATGGGTTTTTATTATCGGAAACAGAATTAGCCCTCGACGTCTGAACAACTTTTTTTGAAAAAATCCCTAAGCCGCGCGGTCACAATTTCTGCTAAAAATCTGACGTTCTGCAATTCAATCAAAAATGTTGGCAAACTGTTGCAAGTGATCCCCCGAAAGGTTTTTTCGGTGGAAACAGATGGGTTTTTATCATCGGAAACAGAATTAGCCCTCGACGTCTGAACAACTTTTTTTGAAAAAATCCCTAAGCCGCGCGGTCACAATTTCAGCAAAAATCTGACGTTCTGCAATTCACTCAAAAATGGTGCCAAACTGTTGCAAGTGATCCCCTGAAATGTTTTTCGGTGGAAACAGATGGGTTTTTATCATCAGAAACAGAATTAGCCCTCGACGTCTGAACAACTTTTTTTGAAAAAATCCCTAAGCCGCGCGGTCACAATTTCTGCTAAAAATCTGACGTTCTGCAATTCAATCAAAAATGTTGGCAAACTGTTGAGAGTGATCCCCTGAAATGTTTTTCGGTGGAAACAGTTGGGTTTTTATCATCGGAAACAGAATTAGCCCTCGACGTCTGAACAACTTTTTTTGAAAAAATCCCTAAGCTGAGCGGTCACAATTTCTGCTAAAAATCTGACGTTCTGCAATTCACTCAAAAATGTTGGCAAACTGTTGCAAGTGATCCCCCGAAAGGTTTTTTCGGTGGAAACAGATGGGTTTTTATCATCGGAAACAGAATTAGCCCTCGACGTCTGAACAACTTTTTTTGAAAAATTCCCTAAGCCGCGCGGTCACAATTTCTGCTAAAAATCTGACATTCTGCAATTCACTCAAAAATGTAGGCAAACTGTTCCAAACGATCCCCTGAACGGTTTTTCGGTGGAAACAGATGGGTTTCTATCATCGGAAACAGAATTAGCCCTCGACGTCTGAACAACTTTTTTTGAAAAAATCCCTAAGCCGCGCGGTCACAATTTCTACTAAAAATCTGACGTTCTGCAATTCACTCAAAAATGTTGGCAAACTGTTGCAAGTGATCCCCTGAAATGTTTTTCGGTGGAAACAGATGGGTTTTTATCATCGGAAACAGAATTAGCCCTCAACGTCTGAACAATTTTTTGTGAAAAAATCCCTAAGCCGCGCGGCCACAATTTCAGAAAAAATCTGACGTTCTGCAATTCACTCAAAAATGGTGCCAAACTGTTGCAAACGATCACCTGAAATGTTTTTCGGTGGAAACAGATGGGTTTTTATCATTGGCAACAGAATTAGCCCTTGACGTCTGAACAACTTTTTTTGAAAAACTCCTTAAGCCGCGCGGTCACAATTTCAGCAAAAATCTGACGTTCTGCAATTCACTCAAAAATGTTGGTAAACAGTTGCAAACGATCCCCTGATAGGTTTTTTGGTGGAAACAGATGGGTTTTTATTATCGGAAACAGAATTAGCCCTCGACGTCTGAACAACTTTTTTTGAAAAATTCCCTAAGCCGCGCGGTCACAATTTCTGCTAAAAATCTGACTTTCTGCAATTCACTCAAAAATGTTGGCAAACTGTTGCAAGTGATCCCCGAAAGGTTTTTTCGGTGGAAACAGATGGGTTTTTATCATCGGAAACAGAATTAGCCCTCGACGTCTGAACAACTTTTTTTGAAAAAAATCCCTAAGCCGCGCGGTCACAATTTCTGCTAAAAATCTGACGTTCTGCAATTCACTCAAAAATGGTGCCAAACTGTTGCAAACGATCCCCTGAAAGCTTTTTCGGTGGAAACAGATCGGTTTCTATCATCGGAAACAGAATTAGCCCTCGACGTCTGAACAACTTTTTTTGAAAAAATCCCTAAGCCGCGCGGTCACAATTTCTGCTAAAAATCTGACGTTCTGCAATTCACTCAAAAATGTTGGCAAACTGTTGCAAGTGATCCCCTGAAATGTTTTTCGGTGGAAACAGATGGGTTTTTATCATCGGAAACAGAATTAGCCCTCGACGTCTGAACAATTTTTTGTGAAAAAATCCCTAAGCCGCGCGGTCACAATTTCAGAAAAAATCTGACGTTCTGCAATTCACTCAAAAATGGTGCCAAACTGTTGCAAACGATCACCTGAAATGTTTTTCGGTGGAAACAGATGGGTTTTTATCATCGGAAACAGAATTAGCCCTTGACGTCTGAACAACTTTTTTTGAAAAAATCCTTAAGCCGCGCGGTCACAATTTCAGCAAAAATCTGACGTTCTGCAATTCACTCAAAAATGTTGGTAAACAGTTGCAAACGATCCCCTGATAGGTTTTTTGGTGGAAACAGATGGGTTTTTATTATCGGAAACAGAATTAGCCCTCGACGTCTGAACAACTTTTTTTGAAAAATTCCCTAAGCCGCGCGGTCACAATTTCTGCTAAAAATCTGACGTTCTGCAATTCACTCCAAAATGTAGGCAAACTGTTGCAAACGATCCCCTGAACGGTTTTTCGGTGGAAACAGATGGGTTCTTATCATCGGAAACAGAATTACCCCTCGACGTCTGAACAACTTTTTTTGAAAAAATCCCTAAGCCGCGCGGTCACAATTTCTGCTAAAAATCTGACGTTCTGCAATTCACTCAAAAATGTTGGCAAACTGTTGCAAGTGATCCCCTGAAATGTTTTTCGGTGGAAACAGATGGGTTTTTATCATCGGAAACAGAATTAGCCCTCGAAGTCTGAACAACTTTTTTTGAAAAAATCCCTAAGCCGCGCGGTCACAATTTCAGCAAAAATCTGACGTTCTGCAATTCACTCAAAAATGGTGCCAAACTGTTGCAAACGATCCCCTGAACGGTTTTTCGGTGGAAACAGATGGGTTTCTATCATCGGAAACAGAATTAGCCCTCGACGTCTGAACAACTTTTTTTGAAAAAATCCCTAAGCCGCGCGGTCACAATTTCTACTAAAAATCTGACGTTCTGCAATTCACTCAAAAATGTTGGCAAACTGTTGCAAGTGATCCCCTGAAATGTTTTTCGGTGGAAACAGATGGTTTTTTATCATCGGAAACAGAATTAGCCCTCGACGTCTGAACAACTTTTTTTGAAAAAATCCCTAAGCCGCGCAGTCACAATTTCTGCTAAAAATCTGACGTTCTGCAATTCACTCAAAAATGGTGCCAAACTGTTGCAAACGATCACCTGAAATGTTTTTATGGTGGAAACAGATGGGTTTTTATCATCGGAAACAGAATTAGCCCTCGACGTCTGAACAACTTTTTTTGAAAAAATCCCTAAGCCGCGCGGTCACAATTTCTGCTAAAAATCTGACGTTCTGCAATTCACTCAAAAATGTTGGCAAACTGTTGCAAGTGATCCCCTGAAATGTTTTTCGGTGGAAACAGATGGGTTTTTATCATCGGAAACAGAATTAGCCCTCGACGTCTGAACAATTTTTTGTGAAAAAATCCCTAAGCCGCGCGGTCACAATTTCAGAAAAAATCTGACGTTCTGCAATTCACTCAAAAATGGTGCCAAACTGTTGCAAACGATCACCTGAAATGTTTTTCGGTGGAAACAGATGGGTTTTTATCATCGGAAACAGAATTAGCCCTTGACGTCTGAACAACTTTTTTTGAAAAAATCCTTAAGCCGCGCGGTCACAATTTCAGCAAAAATCTGACGTTCTGCAATTCACTCAAAAATGTTGGTAAACAGTTGCAAACGATCCCCTGATAGGTTTTTTGGTGGAAACAGATGGGTTTTTATTATCGGAAACAGAATTAGCCCTCGACGTCTGAACAACTTTTTTTGAAAAATTCCCTAAGCCGCGCGGTCACAATTTCTGCTAAAAATCTGACGTTCTGCAATTCACTCCAAAATGTAGGCAAACTGTTGCAAACGATCCCCTGAACGGTTTTTCGGTGGAAACAGATGGGTTCTTATCATCGGAAACAGAATTACCCCTCGACGTCTGAACAACTTTTTTTGAAAAAATCCCTAAGCCGCGCGGTCACAATTTCTGCTAAAAATCTGACGTTCTGCAATTCACTCAAAAATGTTGGCAAACTGTTGCAAGTGATCCCCTGAAATGTTTTTCGGTGGAAACAGATGGGTTTTTATCATCGGAAACAGAATTAGCCCTCGACGTCTGAACAACTTTTTTTGAAAAAATCCCTAAGCCGCGCGGTCACAATTTCAGCAAAAATCTGACGTTCTGCAATTCACTCAAAAATGGTGCCAAACTGTTGCAAACGATCCCCTGAACGGTTTTTCGGTGGAAACAGATGGGTTTCTATCATCGGAAACAGAATTAGCCCTCGACGTCTGAACAACTTTTTTTGAAAAAATCCCTAAGCCGCGCGGTCACAATTTCTACTAAAAATCTGACGTTCTGCAATTCACTCAAAAATGTTGGCAAACTGTTGCAAGTGATCCCCTGAAATGTTTTTCGGTGGAAACAGATGGTTTTTTATCATCGGAAACAGAATTAGCCCTCGACGTCTGAACAACTTTTTTTGAAAAAATCCCTAAGCCGCGCAGTCACAATTTCTGCTAAAAATCTGACGTTCTGCAATTCACTCAAAAATGATGCCAAACTGTTGCAAACGATCACCTGAAATGTTTTTATGGTGGAAACAGATGGGTTTTTATCATCGGAAACAGAATTAGCCCTCGACGTCTGAACAACTTTTTTTGAAAAAATCCCTAAGCCGCGCGGTCACAATTTCTGCTAAAAATCTGACGTTCTGCAATTCATTCAAAAATGTTGGCAAACTGTTGAGAGTGATCCCCTGAAATGTTTTTCGGTGGAAACAGTTGGGTTTTTATCATCGGAAACAGAATTAGCCCTCGACGTCTGAACAACTTTTTTTGAAAAAATCCCTTAGCCGCGCGGTCACAATTTCAGCAAAAATCTGACGTTCTGCAATTCACTCAAAAATCTTGGTAAACAGTTGCAAACAATCCCCTGATAGGTTTTTTGGTGGAAACAGATGGGTTTTTATTTTCGGAAACAGAATTAGCCCTCGACGTCTGAACAACTTTTTTTGAAAAAATCCCTAAGCCGCGCAGTCACAATTTCAGCAAAAATCTGACGTTCTGCAATTCACTCAAAAATGGTGCCAAACTGTTGCAAGTGATCCCCTGAAATGTTTTTCGGTGGAAACAGATGGGTTTTTATCATCGGAAACAGAATTAGCCCTTGACGTCTGAACAACTTTTTTTGAAAAAATCCTTAAGCCGCGCGGTCACAATTTCAGCAAAAATCTGACGTTCTGCAATTCACTCAAAAATGTTGGTAAACAGTTGCAAACGATCCCCTGATAGGTTTTTTGGTGGAAACAGATGGGTTTTTATTATCGGAAACAGAATTAGCCCTCGACGTCTGAACAACTTTTTTTGAAAAATTCCCTAAGCCGCGCGGTCACAATTTCTGCTAAAAATCTGACGTTCTGCAATTCACTCCAAAATGTAGGCAAACAGTTGCAAACGATCCCCTGAACGGTTTTTCGGTGGAAACAGATGGGTTCTTATCATCGGAAACAGAATTACCCCTCGACGTCTGAACAACTTTTTTTGAAAAAATCCCTAAGCCGCGCGGTCACAATTTCAGCAAAAATCTGACGTTCTGCAATTCACTCAAAAATCTTGGTAAACAGTTGCAAACAATCCCCTGATAGGTTTTTTGGTGGAAACAGATGGGTTTTTATTTTCGGAAACAGAATTAGCCCTCGACGTCTGAACAACTTTTTTTGAAAAAATCCCTAAGCCGCGCAGTCACAATTTCAGCAAAAATCTGACGTTCTGCAATTCACTCAAAAATGGTGCCAAACTGTTGCAAGTGATCCCCTGAAATGTTTTTCGGTGGAAACAGATGGGTTTTTATCATCGGAAACAGAATTAGCCCTTGACGTCTGAACAACTTTTTTTGAAAAAATCCTTAAGCCGCGCGGTCACAATTTCAGCAAAAATCTGACGTTCTGCAATTCACTCAAAAATGTTGGTAAACAGTTGCAAACGATCCCCTGATAGGTTTTTTGGTGGAAACAGATGGGTTTTTATTATCGGAAACAGAATTAGCCCTCGACGTCTGAACAACTTTTTTTGAAAAATTCCCTAAGCCGCGCGGTCACAATTTCTGCTAAAAATCTGACGTTCTGCAATTCACTCCAAAATGTAGGCAAACAGTTGCAAACGATCCCCTGAACGGTTTTTCGGTGGAAACAGATGGGTTCTTATCATCGGAAACAGAATTACCCCTCGACGTCTGAACAACTTTTTTTGAAAAAATCCCTAAGCCGCGCGGTCACAATTTCTGCTAAAAATCTGACGTTCTGCAATTCACTCAAAAATGTTGGCAAACTGTTGCAAGTGATCCCCTGAAATGTTTTTCGGTGGAAACAGATGGGTTTTTATCATCGGAAACAGAATTAGCCCTCGAAGTCTGAACAACTTTTTTTGAAAAAATCCCTAAGCCGCGCGGTCACAATTTCAGCAAAAATCTGACGTTCTGCAATTCACTCAAAAATGGTGCCAAACTGTTGCAAACGATCCCCTGAACGCTTTTTCGGTGGAAACAGATGGGTTTCTATCATCGGAAACAGAATTAGCCCTCGACGTCTGAACAACTTTTTTTGAAAAAATCCCTAAGCCGCGCGGTCACAATTTCTACTAAAAATCTGACGTTCTGCAATTCACTCAAAAATGTTGGCAAACTGTTGCAAGTGATCCCCTGAAATGTTTTTCGGTGGAAACAGATGGTTTTTTATCATCGGAAACAGAATTAGCCCTCGACGTCTGAACAACTTTTTTTGAAAAAATCCCTAAGCCGCGCAGTCACAATTTCTGCTAAAAATCTGACGTTCTGCAATTCACTCAAAAATGGTGCCAAACTGTTGCAAACGATCACCTGAAATGTTTTTATGGTGGAAACAGATGGGTTTTTATCATCGGAAACAGAATTAGCCCTCGACGTCTGAACAACTTTTTTTGAAAAAATCCCTAAGCCGCGCGGTCACAATTTCTGCTAAAAATCTGACGTTCTGCAATTCACTCAAAAATGTTGGCAAACTGTTGCAAGTGATCCCCTGAAATGTTTTTTGGTGGAAACAGATGGGTTTTTATTATCGGAAACAGAATTAGCCCTCGACGTCTGAACAACTTTTTTTGAAAAATTCCCTAAGCCGCGCGGTCACAATTTCTGCTAAAAATCTGACGTTCTGCAATTCACTCCAAAATGTAGGCAAACTGTTGCAAACGATCCCCTGAACGGTTTTTCGGTGGAAACAGATGGGTTCTTATCATCGGAAACAGAATTACCCCTCGACGTCTGAACAACTTTTTTTGAAAAAATCCCTAAGCCGCGCGGTCACAATTTCTGCTAAAAATCTGACGTTCTGCAATTCACTCAAAAATGTTGGCAAACTGTTGCAAGTGATCCCCTGAAATGTTTTTCGGTGGAAACAGATGGGTTTTTATCATCGGAAACAGAATTAGCCCTCGACGTCTGAACAACTTTTTTTGAAAAAATCCCTAAGCCGCGCGGTCACAATTTCAGCAAAAATCTGACGTTCTGCAATTCACTCAAAAATGGTGCCAAACTGTTGCAAACGATCCCCTGAACGCTTTTTCGGTGGAAACAGATGGGTTTCTATCATCGGAAACAGAATTAGCCCTCGACGTCTGAACAACTTTTTTTGAAAAAATCCCTAAGCCGCGCGGTCACAATTTCTACTAAAAATCTGACGTTCTGCAATTCACTCAAAAATGTTGGCAAACTGTTGCAAGTGATCCCCTGAAATGTTTTTCGGTGGAAACAGATGGTTTTTTATCATCGGAAACAGAATTAGCCCTCGACGTCTGAACAACTTTTTTTGAAAAAATCCCTAAGCCGCGCAGTCACAATTTCTGCTAAAAATCTGACGTTCTGCAATTCACTCAAAAATGGTGCCAAACTGTTGCAAACGATCACCTGAAATGTTTTTATGGTGGAAACAGATGGGTTTTTATCATCGGAAACAGAATTAGCCCTCGACGTCTGAACAACTTTTTTTGAAAAAATCCCTAAGCCGCGCGGTCACAATTTCTGCTAAAAATCTGACGTTCTGCAATTCATTCAAAAATGTTGGCAAACTGTTGAGAGTGATCCCCTGAAATGTTTTTCGGTGGAAACAGTTGGGTTTTTATCATCGGAAACAGAATTAGCCCTCGACGTCTGAACAACTTTTTTTGAAAAAATCCCTTAGCCGCGCGGTCACAATTTCAGCAAAAATCTGACGTTCTGCAATTCACTCAAAAATCTTGGTAAACAGTTGCAAACAATCCCCTGATAGGTTTTTTGGTGGAAACAGATGGGTTTTTATTTTCGGAAACAGAATTAGCCCTCGACGTCTGAACAACTTTTTTTGAAAAATTCCCTAAGCCGCGCGGTCACAATTTCTGCTAAAAATCTGACTTTCTGCAATTCACTCAAAAATGTTGGCAAACTGTTGCAAGTGATCCCCGAAAGGTTTTTTCGGTGGAAACAGATGGGTTTTTATCATCGGAAACAGAATTAGCCCTCGACGTCTGAACAACTTTTTTTGAAAAAAATCCCTAAGCCGCGCGGTCACAATTTCTGCTAAAAATCTGACGTTCTGCAATTCACTCAAAAATGGTGCCAAACTGTTGCAAACGATCCCCTGAAAGCTTTTTCGGTGGAAACAGATCGGTTTCTATCATCGGAAACAGAATTAGCCCTCGACGTCTGAACAACTTTTTTTGAAAAAATCCCTAAGCCGCGCGGTCACAATTTCTGCTAAAAATCTGACGTTCTGCAATTCACTCAAAAATGTTGGCAAACTGTTGCAAGTGATCCCCTGAAATGTTTTTCGGTGGAAACAGATGGGTTTTTATCATCGGAAACAGAATTAGCCCTCGACGTCTGAACAATTTTTTGTGAAAAAATCCCTAAGCCGCGCGGTCACAATTTCAGAAAAAATCTGACGTTCTGCAATTCACTCAAAAATGGTGCCAAACTGTTGCAAACGATCACCTGAAATGTTTTTCGGTGGAAACAGATGGGTTTTTATCATCGGAAACAGAATTAGCCCTTGACGTCTGAACAACTTTTTTTGAAAAAATCCTTAAGCCGCGCGGTCACAATTTCAGCAAAAATCTGACGTTCTGCAATTCACTCAAAAATGTTGGTAAACAGTTGCAAACGATCCCCTGATAGGTTTTTTGGTGGAAACAGATGGGTTTTTATTATCGGAAACAGAATTAGCCCTCGACGTCTGAACAACTTTTTTTGAAAAATTCCCTAAGCCGCGCGGTCACAATTTCTGCTAAAAATCTGACGTTCTGCAATTCACTCCAAAATGTAGGCAAACTGTTGCAAACGATCCCCTGAACGGTTTTTCGGTGGAAACAGATGGGTTCTTATCATCGGAAACAGAATTACCCCTCGACGTCTGAACAACTTTTTTTGAAAAAATCCCTAAGCCGCGCGGTCACAATTTCTGCTAAAAATCTGACGTTCTGCAATTCACTCAAAAATGTTGGCAAACTGTTGCAAGTGATCCCCTGAAATGTTTTTCGGTGGAAACAGATGGGTTTTTATCATCGGAAACAGAATTAGCCCTCGAAGTCTGAACAACTTTTTTTGAAAAAATCCCTAAGCCGCGCGGTCACAATTTCAGCAAAAATCTGACGTTCTGCAATTCACTCAAAAATGGTGCCAAACTGTTGCAAACGATCCCCTGAACGGTTTTTCGGTGGAAACAGATGGGTTTCTATCATCGGAAACAGAATTAGCCCTCGACGTCTGAACAACTTTTTTTGAAAAAATCCCTAAGCCGCGCGGTCACAATTTCTACTAAAAATCTGACGTTCTGCAATTCACTCAAAAATGTTGGCAAACTGTTGCAAGTGATCCCCTGAAATGTTTTTCGGTGGAAACAGATGGTTTTTTATCATCGGAAACAGAATTAGCCCTCGACGTCTGAACAACTTTTTTTGAAAAAATCCCTAAGCCGCGCAGTCACAATTTCTGCTAAAAATCTGACGTTCTGCAATTCACTCAAAAATGGTGCCAAACTGTTGCAAACGATCACCTGAAATGTTTTTATGGTGGAAACAGATGGGTTTTTATCATCGGAAACAGAATTAGCCCTCGACGTCTGAACAACTTTTTTTGAAAAAATCCCTAAGCCGCGCGGTCACAATTTCTGCTAAAAATCTGACGTTCTGCAATTCACTCAAAAATGTTGGCAAACTGTTGCAAGTGATCCCCTGAAATGTTTTTCGGTGGAAACAGATGGGTTTTTATCATCGGAAACAGAATTAGCCCTCGACGTCTGAACAATTTTTTGTGAAAAAATCCCTAAGCCGCGCGGTCACAATTTCAGAAAAAATCTGACGTTCTGCAATTCACTCAAAAATGGTGCCAAACTGTTGCAAACGATCACCTGAAATGTTTTTCGGTGGAAACAGATGGGTTTTTATCATCGGAAACAGAATTAGCCCTTGACGTCTGAACAACTTTTTTTGAAAAAATCCTTAAGCCGCGCGGTCACAATTTCAGCAAAAATCTGACGTTCTGCAATTCACTCAAAAATGTTGGTAAACAGTTGCAAACGATCCCCTGATAGGTTTTTTGGTGGAAACAGATGGGTTTTTATTATCGGAAACAGAATTAGCCCTCGACGTCTGAACAACTTTTTTTGAAAAATTCCCTAAGCCGCGCGGTCACAATTTCTGCTAAAAATCTGACGTTCTGCAATTCACTCCAAAATGTAGGCAAACTGTTGCAAACGATCCCCTGAACGGTTTTTCGGTGGAAACAGATGGGTTCTTATCATCGGAAACAGAATTACCCCTCGACGTCTGAACAACTTTTTTTGAAAAAATCCCTAAGCCGCGCGGTCACAATTTCTGCTAAAAATCTGACGTTCTGCAATTCACTCAAAAATGTTGGCAAACTGTTGCAAGTGATCCCCTGAAATGTTTTTCGGTGGAAACAGATGGGTTTTTATCATCGGAAACAGAATTAGCCCTCGACGTCTGAACAACTTTTTTTGAAAAAATCCCTAAGCCGCGCGGTCACAATTTCAGCAAAAATCTGACGTTCTGCAATTCACTCAAAAATGGTGCCAAACTGTTGCAAACGATCCCCTGAACGGTTTTTCGGTGGAAACAGATGGGTTTCTATCATCGGAAACAGAATTAGCCCTCGACGTCTGAACAACTTTTTTTGAAAAAATCCCTAAGCCGCGCGGTCACAATTTCTACTAAAAATCTGACGTTCTGCAATTCACTCAAAAATGTTGGCAAACTGTTGCAAGTGATCCCCTGAAATGTTTTTCGGTGGAAACAGATGGTTTTTTATCATCGGAAACAGAATTAGCCCTCGACGTCTGAACAACGTTTTTTGAAAAATCCCTAAGCCGCGCAGTCACAATTTCTGCTAAAAATCTGACGTTCTGCAATTCACTCAAAAATGGTGCCAAACTGTTGCAAACGATCACCTGAAATGTTTTTATGGTGGAAACAGATGGGTTTTTATCATCGGAAACAGAATTAGCCCTCTACGTCTGAACAACTTTTTTTGAAAAAATCCCTAAGCCGCGCGGTCACAATTTCTGCTAAAAATCTGACGTTCTGCAATTCATTCAAAAATGTTGGCAAACTGTTGAGAGTGATCCCCTGAAATGTTTTTCGGTGGAAACAGTTGGGTTTTTATCATCGGAAACAGAATTAGCCCTCGACGTCTGAACAACTTTTTTTGAAAAAATCCCTTAGCCGCGCGGT